>NW_022103928.1:3335072-3336577 GCF_000313985.2 Echinops telfairi | reverse complement strand
CCACAAGTCCATTGCTGTGGGGTTGATTCTGAATCATGGGGACGCCATGTTCTCCAGAGTAGAACTGCTCAGTAAGGTTTAGTTGGCTATAGTCTTTAGACAGAGCAGGAACCTTTCCTCTGCACTGCTACTGGGTAGATTCGAACTGCCAACCTTTTGACTACAGTTAGCTGTTTGTGCCAACTATAACCCAGTAAAGCACATAAGGTTAAGTATGTACGACTGTTCCTCAAAGCATATTCTTTGTTCGCTGATGTGCATACCCTTGCTGGCTGAGGTTGAATGTACAATTTGTTATCCATACAAGGCATGTTTGAAAATGACAACAGGCCTTAACCAGTCAGAAAGCCAGGAAACAGGTATAAACTAAAAGTGACCCCATAAAATTGGGCCATACTCTCCCATGCATGAATCCTCCAAGTAAAACAAATCCATTAAGATGTTCTACTGTTAGGTGCCACCAAGTCAGCTGAAATTCATAGAGACCGTCTCTATGTATTAAAGAAGCAATGTTGCCCAGTCCTGCACCATTCGCTTAACTCCGGTTACGCTGAGCCAATTGCTGCCGAGGGCTGTGGTCTTCCTTCTCACCGACCACCTGCTTTTCCAAGAATGATTCTCTTCTCCAGACAGTGGCTCTCATGAGCCTGAGTCAAAAGTGTACATAGTCTCACCGTGCTCACGTCCCAGGGGCATTCTGGTTGTACTTCCTCTAAGGTTGGTTTGCTTCTGGCAACCATATTTCCAAAAACATCATACTTTCACCAGCACCATAAATCAAGTGCATTAATTATTTCCCACTTGTCCTAATTCATTGTCAGCTTCCATGTGCATATAATACAACTGAAAATACGATGGCTTCAGTGAGTCGTAGATTAGTTCTCAATGTGACATATTCACTCTTTATCAATCTACTGCCATGAACGGGATTGTAGATAAAAGTAAAATGAAACCTTTCACAAACTCAACCTTGTCTCTGTCTATCATGATATTGTCTACTGGCCCATTTTTGAGTATTTCTGTTACATGTACATTGAGTTGCAATCCATCGTGAAGGTTGTACTCTTTGATCTGGATTAGTAAGTGCACTTCAGGTCCTCTGGGCTATTAGCAGCAAGGGCACGTCATCTGCATACAGTAGGCTGTTAAAGAGCCGTCTGCAAATCCTGATGCCTAGTTTGTCCTTCTATATATAGTCCAGCTTCTTGGACTATTTGTCCAGTATACAGACTGAATAAATGTGGTAAAAATAGACAACCCTGATGCACATCTTTCTTGATTTTAAACCCTAAATTGTTTCCCAGTTCTGTCAGATCAACTGTCTCTTGACCTAAATACAGGGTCTGAATTAGCACAATTAAGTGTTCTGGAAGCTCTACTCTTCACAACGCTATCCATAGTTAAATACTTAAGCATAGTCAACAAAACACAAGTAAACATCTTTCTGATATAAATAGCTTTCAGCCAAGATTCAAATGATGTCTGCAATGCTACCCCTTGTTCCA
>NW_022103928.1:3331452-3333718 GCF_000313985.2 Echinops telfairi | reverse complement strand
GGAGTTTTCATGTAACAAGAAAAGAATTTCTGTCTGGATGATGGTACACTTTTGAAAGCAGATCTCAGTGATGATGGCTGTAAGATATTATGAATGCAATTATGCCAATGAATTATACACTTAAAATTGGCTAACATGACAAGTTTTACGCCATATCAGAGGGTATTTTAAACATTTCACGGGGGAAGAATGGACACGAATGGCAATGGAAAGACATTTTTAAGCTTCCTTGTCTACTTTACCACAATACTTGTTTTTAAAAGCCTATGTATTACATGATTCCATTGATAAGACATTCTGGCGAAGGGCGATGAGAGAGAGAGAACACATCAGTAGTTACCATATTTAAGAGATAGAGAGCTCAATCATAAAGGGGAAGCTTAAGAGAATACAGAGGAGTGATAAGCCTGCCTATAATTTAAATTTCATTAGTGTTCTAACAAATATTCATATATCAATACACCAAATGGTGTGACTTTTTCTATATATAATACTCATTGCCAATCAGTCAATTCTAGCTCAGAACTTGCCTATAGAACAAGGTAGAACGAAACCTGTGATTTTCAGAGAGTGTAACTCTTTACAAGAGCAGAAAGCCTAATCATTCCCCATAAAGAAGCTGGAGGTTTCAAACTGCTAACTTGTTGATAGCTGCCCAAGGTGAAACCGCTCTGCCACCAGGGATCCTAAAATGTATTTTGATTAATAATATATTGCTAATCATATCTACTTCATGCAAAATGCCAGCGTGTTAGGCTGGATTGACTAAAGAAACAAATTCATTGACACTGATATATGTGTAAGAAAGAGCTTTATAGCAAGGAGTATTTGGATATCAAGAAAACATCCCACGGTGGAGAGAAGTAAAAAAGAAAATATCCCAGCCCAGTAAAAATCAAGTCCATAAGTCGATACTCGTTCATAAATTCCTTTTCAGACTCATGCTGTCTCATGCAGTGATGGAGAATGCAGGACGATCACAGGTGGGTGGGTGCACAGTGTTGTGGATTCAAGGAGAGTGGAAGCATCACAAGGCTCTGGCAGGTCTCAGCTGTGTGGCTCAACAGCAGGAAGGTGAAGCAGATAGAGAGAGTAGCCTGCCTCCAGTGAGTCATTTATTTCAGATGGCCTTGCAGTCAAAATGTGACCTAATTAACAGGCTTAACTCCACCACATGTTCCTAAGAAGCCAGGTTGGCACTGAAAATCCTACCTATCACAGTCAGCCAGTCTTTCTCCAACCAGTCTGCACAGCATGAACACCTCAAGACTCCTGGAACCCCCATTTCTCTGTTGGTATCAGTGTGCTTCCTCAAGATTTTGTCCATGAAGGTAAGTTGTTTCACGTTGCCTTTCCATACTCTGTGTATCGTTCAAGATCAAGAGGGACCTCCCTCCCTGACATTTTTAACTCATTCTTAGATCTCGACTGCATCAATCTTCAAGTTCTGTCCCTTCTCCATCAGAATACCACTTGATCCGACTTCTTCGTCTTCACAGCTAAGATAATTTTCCAGGCCACCATGGTCAATCCATTCTGGAAAACAACAATGACAATCTGCCAAATACAGAAATCATCTCCAATTGTCTTGCTTCTACCACCGCAATGGGTTCCAAGTGAACTGACTTCTTAACTAGCCCTCAGGATCACTTACCTGCCTGTCAGCTCAGCTTTACATCTCTCCACTCACTTCTAGAAATGCTAGGGTCCAGTCTTGAATATTCTCACAGGTTCTTGAATGCCCAATGCCTGTTGCCTTTCCCACTGCTACATTTTACATGATACTCCTTCTACTGAAATGTTCTTGCTTTCTCTTTTCACATTCCTCCTCCATCCTCTACTCATCCATTAGTTCTCAGTTAGAGCACATCGCTAACCTTTAAAATAGCTTCACTTAATGTGCCAAATGAGGTTATTCTCTCCAGTTAAAACCTGCCATCACCTCTTTAATTAGGTTTCATAAAACCCTGCTTTTTAAATTTTTCCTGGAGTACTTAAATCGAATTCAAATAGCTCATTATTTTACTTAAGCACTTTAGTTATTATTTCTAACAGCCAGTAACTTATTTTTCCTCTCTCAATTACCATAAACCACACTTGAAAAAAATAATTACAAATTCTAATATAATTTACACAATCTGGGTCAGTTTCTCTAACTTCATAATCAACACCTTGTTAGGGTATGTGTTTTCTGATCAGAATCAAAAGAAAGTCCAACATCATATCTGGTTACCAAGTCTATTATATATTTTTCACTTAAAGCTTT
>NW_022103928.1:3329038-3331100 GCF_000313985.2 Echinops telfairi | reverse complement strand
TGCTCCTGTTGTTAGATCAGAAAATTAGGAGGCAAAGAGGCCAATATCTGGAGGCTGAGTTCTAAAGATAGATTCACTGTACTAGGGCCTGTTTCAGACCTCCCATGTGATTTTCACCAACAGCAAGAACTTGCTGAAATGCTCTAGGTTCACTGCGTCTGCCCTCAGGCTACACTAGGCACTTACCATACTCACTTGGACATTGTCTGCCACCCCTTCTTCCTACTCCCAATAAATGCATTAGATGAGACTCGCAACGAGCAGTAATTTACCCTGGATGCTGTCTAAAGATGTTCATAATCCCAGGCTCGTGAAGAGCCTCTGACAACTACCCACAAGACCTCGCGCTGAAGTTCCCCTCTCTGCTATCTACCCCACACTTTCATTCTCCTTCCCCAGCCAGGAGGGAAGTGACTACATCAGCAATCACCTTTTCTTCCTCTCCCCAGCTCCATGCCTGCCAGAATAGATAATGATAGATAATTTTTCACTAATTTGAAGCAATTGAGGAGCCTCTCGGATATTTACCCATGACATAGATGTGCAGGATACCTGGGAGTGACATGGGAGTGAAGCTGGTAAGATTTTATAACCAATCAGCCCCAAAACCACTTGGATAATCTTTTCCCCCTTCACTGGGGCACAGTGCAGCACAGCCCCCACACAAGGGTAAGCCACAAGCCTATTATAAAAAGAAAATAAATAAATTCTTACAGTTCCAGGCTGTGTTCCTTTGCTTAATTTTGAATGTAAGGTGCCAAAACGTGGCCCTGTTCTATGAGCATGATGTTAGCATAATAATACAAGCAGAATTCTGATCCCCAGAGCACAGTCTTGGATTTTAACACAACAAAACAGGAAAATCCAGGGGCTGTAAGCCACAACCAAGCACAAAACTGGCTCTACCAGTTTGGGGCTCCACAGAGAGTCTTTAAAAGCCTGGAAATTGTGACCTGACAGTCCAGACTAGAACCTTTCCCAAGCTGAAAAATCCCACCCAACCTGACCCGGTGAGATACCTACAGTCACCAGGCTCAGCACACCCTCTGAGGCCCCCAATAACTCTGGCCAGTGAGTCCCTGGGCTCTTCGCCTCTGCAGCAGCCTGACCCACCATCACATTAGGCCACAAGTGGTCACTGAATCCACAATTATCAATCAAACAGAGAAAGAGCTCATGGCCCCTTGGTATCCTGGGAACGTGGCAGCCAGTTCTTCCAAAACAATTAGCGTATAGCAACATACCTCAACGCCCATAATGATAAAACAAGAAAAACAAAATGCAATAGTGGATGAAATCCTAAACCTAACAACAGTCATAGAAGAAACAGATGTCAATCTTCAACAAAAAGAAATCTTCAGAATGCTGCTTGTGGTAATACAGGATATGAGTAAATAATGCAGACTGAGGATGAAATGACAGAAGAGATGAAGTCTAAGAAAGAGTGGATGAAGTCCATGCATCAAAAGGATATACAAGAAGTAATGGATGAGGTAACAGAAGCAAAACACAAGACAACCATATCTCACCAACCAACTAGAAGAGGTGGAGAATCGTATGAGCGATCTTGAGGACAATCAGGCAGATTTCAACCAACGGGAAAAACAGTCAAACAAGATAATCAAAGAGGAAGAAGTAAATCTTAGATCAATGACTGATGTTATGAAGAGGAACAATATTCAAATAATTGGTCTTCCAGAACAAGACACAATGAAGAAATCTACAGCTAAATTAGCGAGGGAATTACTGGAAGAAAAATTCCCCACCTTAATGAATGAGAATCAAACATTCATTCGGGATGCAGAGTGGACACCAATTAGACAAACCCAGGAAGAATTAACTCAGGAAAATAATAGTTAAATTATTCAACTTCAAGAAAAAAGAGAAAAATTTGAGAGCAACAAGAGAATAAATTCCGGTAACAAAACATGGTGCTCAGGTAAGAATATGCTCAGACCTATCAGCAGGCACCATGAATGGGAGGAGAGAGTGGAGTAACATCTTGCAAACCTGAAAGAAAAAACACCATCACAAGAATCCTCTATGCTGCCAAATTATCTAT
>NW_022103928.1:3326554-3327863 GCF_000313985.2 Echinops telfairi | reverse complement strand
AGCAAAAAACAGGATCTTTGAAAGGATCAACAGCATAGACCATCTGATGGCAAATCTAACCAAGAAAAGAAGCAGCAAAAACCAATAACCAGGATAAGGGATAAAGCCAGGGAAATTATAATGAACCCCAATGAAATAAAAAGAATAATCACAAAATACTATAAAAGTCTGTGTTCTAATGAATCCAACAACGGGGAAAACATGGACAAATATCTGGAAAAACAATCCCTCCCTAGATTATTCCAGATAGAGATCAAGAACCTCAACAGACACATACCAAAGAAAGAAATAGATATGGTTATCAAGAAACTACCAATGAAAAAAGCTCCCAGAACAGACTGCTTCACAGGGGAATTCTACCAACCATTCAGGGACTGACTGACACAGGTCCTCCACAAATTATTCCAGAGCATAGAAAAAGATGGCAAACTACCAAATTCATTCAATAGATAAAGTATAACTTTGATACCCAAACAAGGCAAGGATCCCACAAGAATAGAGAACTACAGACTGATATCTCTAACAAACATAGATGAAAAAATCCTGATGCACACATGTAGATTTGAAACTATGTAGTATTCCTCTGTTCTATTCAAACAAATGCTTTTTAATCTATATATAGGTTCTGCATAAACACAATTAAGTATCCTAGAAATTCTCCTTCAAGGCTATCCATAATTTGTTATTGTCCACAGAGCTAAATGCCTTTGCATGGTCAATAAAACACTTTTATGTTCTCAATACTAACCTTTTGTTAGATACATGGTTTACAAGTATTTTTCTACCAATGTATGGCTTTTCTTCCTTTTCACATTGTTTTTCATGGAGCAGAATTTTTAAATTTTGAAGAAACCTAATTTGTCATTATTTTTCCTTTTATGAATCATGCTTTCGCTGTTAAGTTGAACATCTTTTTGCTAAACTCTAGAATCCAATTTTTAAAAAATGTATAATTTATATCTAAATTCACAATCTAGTTGGAGTTAATTTTTATATTAAGTGTGAGGTTTAGATCAAGTTCTCCCTTCCTTTCCCTCCACATCCAGCCCTGCCCTGACAATATGGATAGCTAATGGCACCAACATCATTTGGCACTGGTTGAAAGTCTATCCTTACTTGCATTGAATTGCCAGTACATCTTGGTTAAGAATTAGTTGAGCTTTGGTCTATTACTGGTTCTGAATTCTGTCCCATTAATCTATGCATCTATCATTCCAACAATACAGCAATCTTGACTACTTTAGGTATGCAGTAATAATTCATATCATATAGTGTGAGTATTCAAACTATATGCATCTTCATCAAGAAT
>NW_022103928.1:3323032-3325211 GCF_000313985.2 Echinops telfairi | reverse complement strand
GGGAAGGTGAGCATCATAGAATGCCAATTTAATAGAAGAAAGTATTCTTGAATTAAGGGAGTACTTGAGTGGAGGGCCAATGTCCCTCTGCTACATTAATACTAAACCTATAAATATAGGCACATAAATCTACTTCCCCATCCTCATATACAAATATATTTTCATATGTACATGTCTTTATCTAGACCTCTTTTGACTTCACCTTGTGTTAGTCTGCGTTGACTAGAGACTCAAATTCAGAGATATTTGTGTGTGTATAAGAAACAACTTTATATGAAAGAGCAACTTTATATTGAGAAAACACCCTAGCCCAGTCCAGATCAAGTCCATAAATCTGATATTAGCCCATATGTCCAATACTAGTCCAAAAATTTCTCTTTCAGTCACACAGCACATGCAATGATGCTAATTGCAGAAAGATGACAGCCTAGTATATAGAAATTCCTGTGGATCCAGTGGCATTGGAAGCATCTAAATACTGGCACAGGTCTCTATGTGTCTCTTCCAGCTAAGTGTCTCAACCACAGGGAAGGGAATGGAGAGTGAATGGGTGTGCTGCGTCCAGGGAGGAATACAGGGGTTCCCAGAATCTTTGGGAAAAGGGCATGCCCACAGAAGCCTTATTGGCTATGACCTGATTGACAGACTAGATTGCACCCCTTCCTTCAACTTGACAGTAGATTATGTAACTGCCACAATAAGCTAGTTCATTGTCAGTATATAAAAATGTGATTAATGTTCATATTTTGGCTCTGTATCCTTTCATATACATAACCATATTAGTTGATTCCTTGGGAATGTATGAATGTCACCCAAAAGTTGAAGTATGGTTTTTAATTAACTTTGCTGGTTTTATTGCAGTGGCTAGAATTTTTACTATTAGGTTGCATATGAGTGATGTAAATGAACAACTTTGCCATCATTGTAATCTTAGAAGGAAATTATTCAGTCTTTCAACATTGAATACATTTTTTGTAGATGCTAGTTATTAAGTTGAAATGATTAACTTGTACTACTTAGTTTTTATCATGCATGAGTATTGTACTTCATATAGTTCCTTTTTCCTGCATAAATTGGTATGATTATAGGATTTTTCTTTAGCATACTGATATAACCCAATACATTGTTTGCTTTTCTATATTGGAACAATTTTATATTCCTTGAATAAATCCCAACTGAAAAAAGTTGCATATATTGGTATGATTATAGGATTTTTCTTTAGCATACTGATATAACCCAATACATTGTTTGCTTTTCTATATTGGAACAATTTTATATTCCTTGAAAAAATCCCAACTTTTATAAAGTATAAAACCTTTTATACATCATAGAATTTGGTTTCGCAATATGTCACTGGGGGTTTGGGACCTCTAAATTCATGAGTCACTGTTTGTGGGGTGGGGTGTTTTTTGTTGCTGTTCTTTTTAAAAATATATTAATCAATTTATTTGGAGCTCTTACAGATGTCATAACATTCCATAATTTATTAGATCAAGCAATCACTACCAACATTACTTTCAAACCATTTTCTTTCATCTTGAACGCCTTGATATCAGCTCCCCTTTATCCCTTCCTTCCCCCACCCTACCCCACAGGAACTCTTAATACTGTAATTATATTATTATTATTTTGCCATATCTTTACCCATTCAATATATCCATTCGCCTACAATTCTCTTATTCCCTCCCTTGAGTAGGGTTATACAGTCATCCTTGCTATCAGCTCCCATTTCCCTCACTACCCCTTTTTTCCCATGTCCTCAGGGAATAATTATTTCCATTACTGTTTCTGAAGGCTTATCTATCTAGGTTTTCATGCATCGAACAATCTTAATTTCATGAATGAACATATGGTCTAAAGAGATTAATGAGGTAAAACAAAGACCATATTAGTAAGGGGAAACTATTAAAGAATTAGAGGATAGAGTGTTTCATCAATTTTTATTGTACCCTGGATTTATCATCACTTGGACATTCTGGGCCCAATTAACTGACAGGTTCATTTTGGATCTCCACTTTGTCCATGCTCCTTCACATCAATTTGATTGCTTGGTTTTGAACTTCTAATACCTATTCCCGTTAACATCTCTTGATCACATAGGCTGGTGTGCTTCTTCCATGTGGGCTTTGTTGCTTCCCTGATAGATGGCCATTTGTTTAACTATAAGCCTTTAAGACCC
>NW_022103928.1:3320533-3322643 GCF_000313985.2 Echinops telfairi | reverse complement strand
CACTGGATTCACAAAACTTTCTACCCACTGGCCTGTGATCTTCCAACATTCAGCATCATTGCATATGTTTCATGAGTCTGAAGAGCAATTTATAGATTGTTATCTGACCTATGGGCTAATAGATTTATGGACTTGCTCTGGATTGGGCTAGGATGTTTTCTTAATATGCATTTACTCTTTGATATAAAGTTCTTTCTTATACATATTTGATTGCCTCTGGATTGGATTCCTTAGTCAACCCAGAGTAACACATTATGGTGCCTCGGCAGTGGTGTACTAAAGAAACAAATCATAAACATGCAGAATGAATGCTTATTTGACCTCTTCCTCATGTTAGTCTTTCTTCTTTGACTAGCTAGAGGTCAGATAAGTCCATGCAGTTTACTGGGTAGTTTTCTGGAAATAATATGGGAAGTTAAAGTTTTGATAATTCTGTTTGGTTGTAGTCTTTCATTATTCCTGTGTGAAATGGGGAAAATGAATATGATTAATGCATATTGAGCTCAGAAGATAAAAACACCCCTTGAATTTCTCAGACTTGCTTAGTGAAATGGATGACAATAGGTCAAAATGGCTAACAGACAACCTGGCTCTGGCTCGATGCTGTCAGGGACCTAATCCCATGTTTGTATCAATACAATAGTTTAGATAAGAATTCAGAAAAAATACATAAGGACTAAACTTGACTATTTCAAAAATTGAGTTTAGAATCTGGCTCCACTAGATTTATACAGTTTTCTTCTGCTTATTTTTGTTTATATAATGATTGATAGAAATGATTATTGGGAAGTATGAAAATAGAGAGATTGAAAGCCCACTTGCTTTGAACCATTAAAATTTATTTTTAAATGGGTTGTGGACATGCCTAAAAAGAAGGCTCTGAAAAGCTAAGCCACACCCAGTGTCTTGAGTGCTCAGGATATTCAAAGATGAAGAGACTTGCCTAAGGGTCTGTTACAGTTTGAAGAAAAGGGGGGCAGGGAAGAAAAGGGAAAAAAGGGAAAACTTTGGATTTTTAAATTTTGAACTAATGGTTTTTGTTAGAAGCTGGGGAAAAAACACCTGGAACCATGAAGAAAACTCCTTTCTAGGACTGAACATTAAAGGGAACCCGTGGGCAGCCTGAAATACTTAGTAGGTGACCACCTGGATCCACTGTTGAGTGGAAGTTGGAGAAATGCAGCAATAAAGAGACTAGTTTTGTCTGGATGCTGACACCCATGGAACTAAAGAAGAAGATGAGATGGGGTTGGCTAGTCTGAAGTATACAAAGTTGTGTGGAACCTGAGCCCATGGCATGACCTCGCCAAAGGGAATTGGAGTTGTTTAGAATTTGTGCTGGGGCCATGGTCTAAAGGTATGACAACCAACGGGCATCCTGCTGAGGCTAGGTGAGGCAGCCAACATTAAGTTGACCATAACCCAATCAGATGAAGAGCCGATTTTTGAGCCTGTGAACTGGTGCATATTGCTGCTGCTGATTTTATGGATGGCCTGACCTGATTTGACTTTGCTTATGGAATCGGACTTGACAAGGTTCCAACTGGAATGAAAATTCTTCATATCAAAGAAGACAATTGTCTCCTCAAAGCACTGGGTTGATGTAAGTGGGCTTTATACAAATTGGATACCCAAAATTGAGGGGATAAAGGCAGACGTGGCTGAATTACAAACTTTCATAGATCAGGGAATATATATATAGGATTCTAAAATTAAGGTGGAGTTGTTACTTAACTTTAATTTTTAGGCATAGAATGTTGTATTGTTCACTAATAGAATCTTTTTTGTTTTTTTCACTTATATAATGTTAAGTTTAAATGAGGGCAGCACAATTTTTAATTGCATGCATTTTAGTCTTATCCTGTTAGGTCCAGATACGATTTTATAATTGTTGTTTGAAAAGTACATATGGCTAAAGAATTGTGTGAAAGTGTCAAACTGACAAGGGGCGTTCTGGGGTAGTTACATAATCTGGTTGTCAACTTGAGACTATCAAGCATGAAGGGGTGGAGTTTAGCTTGTCAGTCAACACGCTGCTCAAAGAGCTCATTTGGAGGTGCAATGGAGATAAATAGTTCACTGGAAGCAGGACACATAAACTCTCTACTTG
>NW_022103928.1:3317979-3319161 GCF_000313985.2 Echinops telfairi | reverse complement strand
GGGTCTTGGGGAGGAGACAAGCCAGTCAGGGCGTGATGTAGCAACAATGAAAAATACAACTTTCCTCTAGTTCCTAAATGCTTCCTCCCCCCACCCACTATCATAATCCGAATTCTACATTGCAAATATGGCTAGACCAGAGGATGTACACTGGAACAGATAGGAACTGGAAACACAGGGAATCTAAGGCAAATGATCCCTTCAGGATCAGTGGTATGAGTGGCGATACTGGGAGTGTAGAGGGAGAATGGGTTGCAAAGGGGGAACCGATTACAAAGACCTACATGTGACCTCCTCCCTGGGGGATGGCCAACAGAAAAGTAGGTGAAAGGCGACGTTGGCCAGGTCAAGATATGACAAAATAATAATTTATGAATTATCAAGGGCTCATGAGGGAGTGAGGAGTGGGGCGGGAGGGGGAAAATGTGTACCTGATGCCAGGGGCTTAATTGGAGGGTAAATGTTTTGAGAATGATGAGGGCAATGAATGCACAAATGTGCTTTACACAACTGATGTATGTATGGATTGTGATAAGAGTTGTATGAGCCCCTAATAAAATGATTAAAAAAAAGAAATAATATGAGCCAAAAGATTTCTTAGTGGGGAGGGGAGGGTGTCTTTATAACTAAAAATTCAATTTCTATAAGGGCTACTCCAATTACCTGTAAGTGATTGTGCTTGGGAAATATTTTTGTGGAGGAATTGATTCATTTCACCTGTAAATAGTCTTAGGAACTCACAGGTACAAGACTACCCTGTCATATAGGGTTTCTAGGAACCTGAAACAACTGGATGGCAGAGAGAGGGATAAAATACTAAGATTCTAAATTTTCATGTAAATGTTGTTTATAATATTTCTAATTTTTTCTGTAAAACTTGCAGGATCAATAGTGATATACATGATTTTTTTTCTGATGAAGGTGTATTGTATTATATTTTATCAGTATTACTGGAGGTGTATTAATTTTTCTTAGAACCAATGTTTAACTCCACTGATTTTTTATATTGCTTTCCATTTAAAAAATTAATTTATTTATAGTTTAAGGTATCATTCTATTTGACTTCTTTCTTGATTTTTCATTAACTTTATAGTTTCCAGTAGATTAATGATTTGTCTTGGTGTAGTTGTCTTTGGGATTATACTGGTGGGGCTTATTCAGAATCCTGAATCTGTAAGTTAT
>NW_022103928.1:3265794-3317845 GCF_000313985.2 Echinops telfairi | reverse complement strand
TACATGAATTTCTCAGTATAAATAAATAGATTGATATTTATTCAAAGTTCAATGATTGTCTCTTCCTTAATCTTCAATCTACCCTACAGCTTATAACATTCTTTTATTTCAGAAATGTTTGTTTTCATGAAAATATGTAATTGATAATTCAATAATTTTATGGTGGCTACTTTAAAATCCTTACAATTTCAATACCCCATTCACTTCAATGTTGGAAAAATTCAATTATCTCTTCTTATTCAAATTGTGGTTTATGGTTCTTGGAATAAGGATATCATGGGTAATAATCCACCTCAAATGCTTGGTCAATTATGCTGTTCAAGAGAGTGGTTTCAACTCCTCTAATGAGTTACAGTGTTAGTACTTCTGCAAGATGGAGCTGAGCTGAAGGGGCTGCATCAGGAGCTATGTGGTGATCACTGAGTGTGAGGACCGGGAGGGTACAGTGGTGGGGGTGTCTTGGAACTATAATTAACCCTCAGAACACACCAGAGACCTGCTCCGGCAACTTCTCCACATACTATCCCTACCTACACCACCTGTAGGCACAGAGGAGCTCCAACAACTTGAGGCTTGTGTCCTGGGCTATCACAATCTACACTACCCAGGCTAAATGTGTTCTCATTGTCACCGGCCCCACCTCTACCCTCTGGGGTGCTTCTTACTGTGAAGGGCACTGCCATCTCACTTTCCCATGTGATCAACCTGCACAGCAGCAGCCTCATTGCCTGCAACTGTCTGAGAGGACCACACTATTTTCCCTCCAAATAGGTAATCCTGGCTGTCTAGGAAGAGAGTAATCCCTTATGAAATAGAAAAGCAGCCCAATTGTGCAGCACAGCTGGCTAAAGGTAGCCCTTAGAATCATTTTTGTAGCCTCCCAGAGAGATAACTCAGGAACTACTTACTCCATGGAAAATGAGACTGCACTCCACTAAAGTGACACACTGAAAACTCCTTGCAATAGCAACATCTACAAAAAAAGATATATATAGAGAGAAACAAAATTCATTGTGGGAGGAAGACTTGAACGTATCGTTGGTCATAGAAGAAGCAGAGGTTGAATCACCCAAACACAGAACCTTCAGAATGCTCCTTAGATTCATACAGAATATGAGGGAATCAATTCAGAAAAATGGATGCAACAATAGAAAAGATAGAATCCACATATCGAAGGGGGAAACAAGAGTTAAGGGATGAGGCAAAAGAATAAAAAAACAAGGCAAGAGACATTAACAACCGTCTAAAAGAGGTGGAGAATCTTATCAGTGATATTGAAGATAGCCAAGCAGATTTCAACCAACGGGAAAGGCAATCAGACAAGATAATCCAAGAAGTTGAAGAAAACCTGAGAACAATGAACGATGCTATGAAGAGTATCAATATTCAAATAATTGGGATACCAGAACAAGGCACAATGAAGAAATCAGTGAAGGAATTCCTGGAGGAAACTTCCCCAACTTAATGAGTGAGAATCAGAGAATCATCCAGGAAGCAGAGAGGAAACCAATAAAACTGAACCCCATGAAGAATTCATGTAGACAAAAAATTATCCAACTTTTAAGAAAAGGAGAAAATCATGAGAGCAGCTGTTGAAAAAAACCTGGAGAAACTCAGGTTACTCAGATAAGAATATGCTCAGACTTATCAGTAGACACCATGAAAAAGAGGAAAAAGTGAAGTATAATCTTCTAAAATTTGAAAGAGAATAAAGCCAACCCAAGAATTCTCAATCCCACCAAACTATCCATCAAAATAGATGGAGAAGTGAGAGTTTTCCCGGACAAGGAAAAACTCAGACAATATGTTAAAAGAAACCCAACTGTACAAAAAAAGTCTTCCCAATTCATTTTGGTGAGAACAATACTTACAGAGCACAAATAGGAGACCACCACAGAGGGCAACCCCATCCAAAAATCAACACACTGAAAACAAGCCCCAACATAAAACACTGGCCCAACGCTGAATCCCACACACAAGGACAAAACACAATAGCAAGGAGGGAGATAGGAAAATACTTACCATAATTGTATGAAATGACAACAAAGAATCCACAGATGGATGTAATATATGAGAACATCAGTGGTCGGAACTCACCCATTAAAAGGCAAACACTAGCACGTTTGATTAGAAAACATAACCCATCCATTTGTTGTCTGCAAGAGATGTACCTTAAGCTTGCAGACAAAAATACATTGAGAATCAAAGGCTGGAAAAAGCATCCCAAAGCAAACAGCAATAAAAATAAAGCAAAAGTTGCAATTCTAATCTTTAACATTGATTTCCAGGTGCAAGGCATAACAAGAGATACAGATTGGCACTATACAATGCTCAAGGTTTCAGTAACTCAATAGTCAATAAATGTACATATATGTACGTTTATATATATATATATATATATATATATATATATATATATATATACACACACACACACACATATGTGTGTGTGTGTGTGTGTGTATACACATGCCCAAAAAGAGGCCCGCAAAATTTGTCAATCAAATTCTTCAAAAGATGGAAGAAGAAATCACAGGTTAAAGTCATAGTAGGTGACTTCAATACACAGTTCTCCAAGAAAGATAGAACAATGGGAAAGAAGCTCAACAAGGAGGCTAGAGAGCTAAACTCCACAATTTGGCAACTGGACCTGCTAGACATATTTAGAGCTCTCCACCCAACTTTTAAAAGACAAAGAAAAAGGAAAAATCACACAAATATGAAAATTGACCATATGCTGGGATACAAGTTGAGCCTGAGTAAATCCAAACATATAGAGGTCACTCATACTTCCTTCTGTGACCACTATGCTGTAATGCTGGAATTGAATAAAAAGAAGATTTTAAAAAAATTTTACAAGGGCAAACACTTGGAAGATGAACAACTTTCTTTTTTCAAAATGAGTGGGTACAGGACCAAATTAGAGATGAAATTAGGAAGTTCTCAGAAACCAATGAGAATGAGTATACAATGTACCAAAACCCCTGGGACACAGCAAAAGCAGTTATCCGCGCATGTTTGACAGTGATAAATGCACATATGAAAAAGGAAGATAAGCTTACGGTTGATATGCTATCACTCAACCTCCAGCAATTAAAACAGTGTCAACAGAATAGTTCCTTTAATGGCAACAGAAAAGAAACAATAGAAATCAGTGCAGATAAAATGTGTGGGAAAACAAGAGAACAATGCACAAAATAATGCAGCACAGTAAAAAGTTGGTTCTTCTAACGGTTTCACAGAACCGACAGACTGTTGTCAAACCTAACTGAAGAAAGGAAGGAGCAGAAATCACTTGCCAGGATGAAGGATTAAACAGGGGAAATTACAATAGACCCCAACAAAGTTAAAAGATTAACTACACAGTACTAAGAAGGACTGTACTCCAATGAATACAACAACATGGAAGACATGGAAAAATATTTGAAAAAGCAATCCCTCCCCAGATTACCCCTAATTGATATCACGAAAATGAACAGATCCATAGCAAAGGGCGAAACATATGAGATTATCAAGGAACTACCAACTGAAAATAAAAACTAGCCCAGACGTTTTCCCAGGAGATTTTGACAAGCATTCAAGGAAGAGCTGACACCAATTTTCCACAATCTACTCCAGAGAATAGAAAAGGATGGCCAACTCCCAAACTCATTCTAAGAAGCTAGTATAATACTGATACCAAAAGCAGGAAAGAATCTCACAAGAATAGAGAACTACAGACAAACATTTCTAATGAACATCAATGCAAAGATCCTCAACAAAGTTTTTGGCCAATTTAATCAAAAAGTATATAAAATAATTAATTCTTCATGATCAAGTGGGAAGAAGATAGGATTGATAGGAAGTTATGTTAATATATTTCAAGCTATATATGAAAAATCAATAGCCAGTATTATAATCATTAGAGAAAAGATTAAAACAATCCTATTGAAAATCCCCTATTGAAAAAGGGGATCAGACAAGGATGCCTCTTGTCCCCAGTTTTATTCAACATTATTCTTGAGGTCCTAGCTAATAGCATAAAGCAATGGAAGGGCTCGAAAGTATTTGTCTGGGTAAAGAAGTGAAATTATCGTTATTTTGCAGATGACATGTTTTATATGTTGAAAACCCCAAAAGCTCCATAATAGGAGTGCTAGAAGTGAGAGAAGAATATGGTAGCATGGCAGGATACAAGATCAATAAACAGAAGTCAATAGGATTGCTCTATACACTGGATAAAATAACAGAAAAGGAGATCAAGAAGGTAGTACCCTTCACAACAGCAAATATAAATTGAGATATCTAGGGATTTACCTAACCAAAAAAACCCAAAAGGTCTGTATGAGGAAAATTACAGAACATTAGTATAAGAAAACAAAAGTGACCTTCATAAATGGAAGAATAGCTCATGCTTATGGACTGGAAAACTCAAAATTGTAAAGATGTCAATCTCACCCAAGGCAAAGTTCAATGAAATTCTGATACAAATACCAGCATCTTTTTTTAAAGAAATGAAAAATATGACTACTAACCTCATATGGAAAGGGGAGAAGCTCAGAATTAGCACAGAGCTCTTTAAGGACAAGCAGAAAGTCAGATGACTTTAAACCCTATTATACTGCCACCGTTGTCAAAACAACATAATAGTGGTATAATGACAGACCCGCAGACCAATGGAAAGAAACAGAAAATTCAGAAATAAAATCAGCAGCTTATAGACAACTGGTCTTTGATAAGGGTCTCAAAAGCATCGTGTGAGATGTGGATGCCCTCGTTAACAAATGGTGCTGGAAAAACTGGTTATCTACCTGGCGAAAAATGAAACAAGGGTCTTGCCTCACGCTACTCACAAGAACAAATTCAAGATGGATCAAAGGACTCGAGGTAAAATCCCAAGCCCTTAGAATCATCAGGAAGAGAATGGGGACAAACCTAAGAACTTTGGCGCAGGGATACATAGACTATCAGTAATAGGGAAGGGCACACACAGAGGAAACTAAAATAGACCCGTGAGACATACTAAAGATACAACAGCCATGCACATAGAAAGACTTCATCAAGAGACTAATAAGAGAACTCACAGATTAGGAAAATATATTTAGCAATGACATATCACACAAAGGGCTTATTACTAAAATCTACATAACTCTGCATGCCTGCAATAAGAAAAAATGATTTGCCCACTGAGGAAGTGAGCAAAAGACCTGAACAGATGATTTTCAAGAGGGGAAACCCAAATGCCCAATAAACATTTGAGAAAGTGTTCCCGATCATTAAAAATCCAGGAAATGCAAATTTACACAACTATGAGACACTACCTAACACCCACAAGGACAGACCAATTCAAGAAAACAGAAAGCAACAAATGTTTAAGGGGGTGTGGTGAGATAGGTCCTCACATTTACTGCTGCTGATCTTGTAGATAAATTCAGCTACTGTGGAAAGTGATTTGGTAATACCTAAATCAAATGGAAATCGAGTTACCTTATGACCCAGCAATCCCTCTACTGGGCATACACCTAGAAGAAGTAAGAAACAGAGTATAATCAGAAATCTGTGCTCCAATGTTCATTGTGGTGCAGTTCGCAGTCACAGAGAATTAGAAACGACCTAAATTTCCATTGATAGATGAAAAGATTAAAAAACTGTGGTATATGTACACAATAGAGTGTTACGCATCCCCAAGAAGCAGTGATGAAAATATGAAGCATGTTATCTTGTGCAATGAGTTGGAGGAAATTATACTGAGCGATGTTAGCTAAGCACAAAAGGACAAGTACAACATAAGTCAACTAAGGTAAGTTCAAACAGCACAATGGGTATGGAGGAAAATTAATAAAATGTAGAGTTTATGGGTTAGGGACCAGGTACTATGGCAGGAGTCAGACCAAACCCAAGGATGCAGATAACAACAGGGCTGAAAGACATATTTTCCTTCTCGCTCATTCTTTCAAGCTCACAGAGTGAGGAGAGAAGGAAGGGGGAAAAAGGCATTGGGGAGCAGGGAACTACTCCACCCACGAGGACAGTATTGTTTATGTCTCCACAGGAAAGGGAGAGAAGGAACAAACTCATTCTGGAGCGACAATCCTTGAAGACTAAGTATGGAGCAGCTCATTAACAGAGAGGACTGCAGGGCTGGCCCCAGCCCGAGTTATGATGTCCCCTTCCTAGACGACAATGACACAGAGGACAGATATAGTCAGGTGAGAGGGGCCAGTCTTTCCAGTCCACATGGGAACAAAATAAGGGATTGAGGGAGGGTGGGAAGAAGGAAAATAAAAGAGGAAAGAAATAGGAAGTAAAAATTATATATAGGTATAAATATATGTAAGTATATAAAAACATAAAGATATGTGCATTTGTCTGTATATATAAACATACATATATATGTAAATACAGTAAGGAAGCATATGAACTTTGAGCCTCTACTCAAATCTTACTCAGTATAAGAACGTTTTGTTCTAATACTGTGGCAATGTATGATACTCACCTCCCTGACACACTGAAGACAGATTTGGTGCATAAACAAATGTTGTAAAGATAGCTGATGGTGCTGGCTATTAAAAGATGTAGCGCTTGGGGTTTTAAAGGCTTGTAGTTAAATAAATGGCCATCTAGCAGGGGAACAACAAAGTCCACATGGAAGAAGCACACCAGCCTGTGTGATTATGAGGTGTTGATGGGAAGAGATATCAGAAGTTCAAAAAACAAGCAATCAAATTGATGTGAAGGAGTTTGGACAGAGTGGAGACCCAAGGAAGGAATGATATATCCAGGGTGCAATATAGCACTGATGAAACACTTAACTATCCTCCAGTTTCTTTAGTATTTCTTCCCCTCACTATTACAGCCTTAGTTTTGCTTCACTGAGCTTGCTAGACCTGTGTATGTACACTTGTACAACCAAGATCTTTCAATGCATGAAATCCATGATAGATAAACCCCTCAGAAAGTATAATGAGAGTAACAATACCTTGAGGGCACAGGAAGTTGGGGGGGGGACTGATAGCAATGATGAATGTGTAAACCCACATCACAGAATTGAAGGTGAATGGATACATTGGACGGTGTAAGATATGGCAATAATAATAATAAATAATAATGTTAAGGGTCCGTGGGGGTATTGGGGTGGGGGAGTGAGCAGATCAAGAGGAGCTGATATCAAAGAGTACAAGAAGAAAGAAAGTGTATTGAAAATGAAGTTCTCTCCTGTCCAATAGAGTTGCTATGATCTAGAATCCAATAGATGACAGTGTGAGTGAGGAGAATCTAGACTCTATTGAAATCATTTAATTTTTCTAGCAGTGAGTCACCATGTTTAAAGAAAGCATGCAAATACTGGCATATTCTTCTGGGATGTGGTTCCTATGATAGAGTGGTAGTTTCAAAGTGGTAGTTTCAAATTGAAGATATATTAAAGTATAGGAGTGGTATTTAACCTGTCAATCAGGTCGCAGCCTATTGGTGCCTCCTTGTGGTGTGACCTTCTCATAAGGAAGACCCTGGGAACATTTCTCTCTCTCTCTCTCTCTCTGATCCTCCACCTTCCTACTGATTGACCCTGTTTGCTGTAAGAACACTGTGATGCTTCTACCATCATTGGATCCACGACTTTGAACCATCAGGTTTATTTTCCTGCATTCTGAATCACTGCTTATGACTGTAATTCTGAAGAGGGAATTACGTACATACTTGAGTATAAGCCGACCCGAGTATTAGCCAAAGCACCTAATTTTGCCAGAAAAACTGCATTTAAAATGTGCTGAAAAACTTGGCTTATACTCGAGTATAGTATTGAACTTAGGGTCTTGAGTTGGACTGGGCTGGGATGTTTTCTTGAGGTATAATTACTTCTTACACCTATATAACGAGTACTTCTGGATTTGTTTCTGTAGTCAATCCGACCTAAAACAGTTTAATTTTCAGAGGCTTTGCCTTGTGGTTTTGGCCTTTTGGGTTAACTGGGCCTGTTACAACTCTCGATGCTCTCTGCTGCTGAAGCTTGAGAGAACAAAGGAGTTTCTCCATGCTTGGTGGCCAAGTCTCTTTTGGTGATGAAAGAGAATTCCTGAGCTGGATACTGGATCTGATGGGAAATTCCCAGACTATGGGTAATAGAGAGTGCTTCTTGATGTGGGGGAGACATACCTACTGGTATAGTTCTTGTGCCCCATGTCTCAAGGAGGGGAACAGAGACTATTTGGACCAGACTTATTGTTGTGGCTGCATTTCTCTTGCTAGCTAGCCTTCTCCTTATGTCTCATTTGAGGAGGAGTCTCACATCCAGGGGCATGGGTCGAGTACTTTCTCTAGTTGCTTATTATTGGACGTGTTTCTTGTCTATTCTTATTTCCCAGTGTTACCTGGTTCAATCTTGGAAAGGAACAAGCCTCCTCTGCCTTTCTTCTCTTGCTAAATTGAGGACTGGGAAACTATAAGTCTGAATTGATTTCTTCTGACGGATTAAGAATCGCAAAACATATTATAAGTGACTATTTCTCCACTCATGCTCTCAAATCTGTTTGTCTTCTTATTACCTCATTAAGTTTTCCATTACTTCCCTTTGTGTTGTTCCTAGGGTTTATAGTTATGTTTTAACAAGGAACTGCAGAGAAAAAAATTGAGTTGACATCATATACTCTAGACCAGTGGTTCTCAACCTTCCTAATGCCGCAACCTTTTAATACAGTTCCGCATGTTGTGGTGACCCCAAACCATAAAGTTATTTTCTTTGCTACTTCATAATTTTAATTTTTTCTACTGTTATGAATCATCATGTAAATATCTGATATTCAGGATGTATTTTCATTGTTAACAAATTGAACATAATAAAAACATATTGATTAATCACAATAATGTGTAATTATATATTGTGAAATATTTATTTCTAATGACAAATACATGAAATTTTGTCTTGAAGTATGGTGTAGCATGGGTAACAGTCTTCACGCCAGGTACTCATACGTGGGCGTGTCTGCATGTGGGAAGACTCACCTGGAGATAGATAGAGGAGAGGTGTCTCAGTTCCTAAGACCATCGGAAATATGTGGTTTCTGATGAACTTAGGCGAGCCCTGTGAAAGGGTCATTCGACCCCAAAGGCAGTGGTTCTCAGCCTTCCTATTGCCATGACCCTACAATACAGTTCCTTCTGTTGTCGTGACCCCCAATCATAAAATTATTTTCATTGCTACTTCATAACTGTAATTTTGCTACTGTTATGAATTGGCCGGCCCTGTGAAAGGGCCTTTTGACCCCCAAAGGGGTTGTGACCCACAGGTTGAGAACTGCTGCTCTTGACCAAAAGCTGTCTCTTACATAGTACAACAATATGCCAATCTGTCTACTTACTCATTCTCATCTTCTTTTGCTTTCTTTTATTTTATATGTGCTATTCAATTACTTTCTCACTTATATTCATGGCATTTATTTAAGTTTAAGAAACTTGGTCATTAAGGCTATTGAACTCACTTTATTACATTTTAAATTTTAATTGTCATTCTATTGGGAGCTCTTACAGACATCATAACATTCCATATGTTCAATTACATCATGGATTATTGTCCAATTACTATCACCATCAATTGAAAATATTTTCTTTCTTCTTGAACTCCTTGATATTTGCTCCCCTTTATCCCTCCCCCCCACTCTACCCCCCAGGAAATCCTTGTTATTATTATTATTATTGTTTGTTTGTTTTTTGTGTATCAAACTGAATTCAATATACCTATTGATCTAAAATTCTGTCATTCGCTCCCTAAAGTATAGTTATGCAGCCACCAATGCTATCTGCTTCCACCTGCCCCTCAAACTCCACCCCCCTCACTTCTGATACCCTCAGGGAACCATTACTCTTGTTACTGTTTCTGAAGGGTTATATACCTTGGCTTTCGTGTATCAAACTCTTAATAGCACAAATGAATATACTCAGGTCTAACAATATTAGTGAGGTAAACCAACAACCACAATAGTAAGGGGAGGAAATATTAAAGAACTAGAGGATAGTTATGTGTTCTATCGGTACTACACGACTCCAGGATTTATCATCCCTTCCATGTGACCCTTCTGAGAGGGACTGACCAATTATCTTACAGTTGGGTTTGGGGTCTCCACTACATCCACACTCTTTCACTGATTTGACAACGTGATTTTTAACTTCTGATACCTATTCCTGTTGACACATCAATTCTGATACCTATTCCTGTTGACACCTCATGATCACAAAGGCTGCTGTGCTTCTTCCATGTGAGCTTTGTTGCTTCCCTGCTTGATGGCAGCTTGTTTAACTACAAGCCTTTAAGACTAGAGGCACTATATCTTTTAATAGCTGGGTAACAGCAATTTTTCACCACTATTGCTTATGCACAATATTGTCTTCAGCAATCGTGTAAGGAAGGAACTCACTACATTTTTGAGTAGGGCAAATGAAACCCTGTGTATCATTTAACTTGAACTTCTATCTCTTACAGGGAGTACTTCTTATGTAGTGATTAAGTATTTAGGGGCTAAACAAAAGGTCAATGGTTTAAACCTCAGGGAGAAAGATGTCCTAGCTTGCTTCCATAAAGATGACAGACATGGATCTCCTATGGGGCATTGACACTCTCTTCTATAAGCCCATTATGAGTTGGAATCACATCAGTGGCAATGGATTTCTACCTCTCAAAATTCTAGGTAGACCCTGAAGCCGTATCAGAGTCATGATTTTTAAAAAGTTAACAATGTGGTACAAATGTGCTTGACACAATGGATGGATGGATGGACTGTGGTAAGAGTTGTATGAGCCCCCAATAAAATGATTTTTTTTTTTTTAAGTTAACAATCTGGTGATAGCATCTACTTCAGGAATCCCCTCTTCTGGTTATGTTGAAATTGATCAGTACCTGCAAGTATTAACTTCTCCCTTACCTATTATATTCTAATCTCCACTAATACACTGCACTTTTACTATTTAGTCAATTTGCATCTAATTTGCATGACATTTGGGAGTATTAACAATATCAGATAATTAGTGAGATGTTTGATACAAAAAATTGAGCTATGGCATGGTAGACTCTAGGGCTGTAAGGAACATTTCAAAATGAAAGTATAAGTGCTTGTTCACTATTGAATATTTTCTTATTAAGATGACTTTTGATTCTCAAGTTTACATAACAATAATAATTTAATAATGGCCACTTGAAAACTAACAAGTCTTCTGATGCCTCAAAGGGCTCATATCTAGCTCCTATGATTTTCCCTTCTAAACTGGAATCTAACAAAGGCAGGCGCAGTAAGAACAATGCAAGCTTCCATTACATTACATATAAACTTGAAAATCCCTCACCCACCCACATCTGACAACTAAAATACCAGCTGCTGAAAAATAGAAGAAGTATACTAAAAATAAAATAATATCTTACTCAGTCTTCTCCAGCTAGCATAAAAGCTAAGAAACATCCTCAGAGGCACTTGATTTTTACTTGTGAACCCAAGTCTACTTAAGTCTATCTTAGATATATTTTTACCACATATTATCAATTTATCTCTTTTCATACTACCCCAATCTGTACTTCCTAATTAACCTTCTTGACCTCAATCCCTTCACTTCAAATTCATTATATGTCCCTGAAACAATACATTTTCCAAAGCACAAATTAAATCGTATTGTCAACCTTGGCATGGATACAACTGAATTGTGGTTCTGGAGAAGAATATGGAACGCACCATGGGCTGCTAAAAGGTCAAATCGATCGATCTGTCTTGAAAGAAGTACGGCCAGAGTGCTCCTTAGAGGCAAAGATGGCAAGACTTTGTCTTAATTACTTTGGGCATGTTGTCGGGAGAGACCAGTCCCTGGAGGAGGATGTATAGTAGAGGAGAAGGGAAGGAGAGGAAGGACTTCAGGAGATGCATGGACACAGTGGCTGCAACAATGGGATCAGGTATAGGAACAAGTGTGAGGATAACATAGGACTGGGCAGTGTTTCATTCATGTGTTCACAACATAGCTGTGGGTTAGAGCCGACTCACTGACAACTAACAACAATACTATGGAAACTGGAGTCGATGAATGGCACAAAAAGCTCAGGACTGGACTATTAGCTGAATAGATGGTGGTTTGAACCCTTCTAAAGTCACCTGGGAAAGCAGGGTTGATGATTTCCTTCTGATAGATCTTAGCTGTGAAAACTCTAGGAAGCCATTCAACTCTGCTTATATGAATTAGGATTGGAGTCAACTCAGCAGCAATTAATATGACATTGAAATCAGAACTCAAGTTCCCTACAACAGCATATATGACGTTTTACATCTATTATTTGTTACTACTCCCCATCATGTACAATTTAATAGTAAAAAGTTCCCCTCATATCAACAAGATTAATTATGTCTATGCTTTCACTTGAAAAGGAGCATGGGGAATAAGGGGGGTGGGGGACTCTTGCCTAGAACACCCTCCTCAGGTAGTGAAAGTAGCAGACCTACTTCACGCAACTTACTGGCCTGTGTAATGTGCGCACCACAAATAAGACAGTCCGGTGTCTGGTGAGCGGTGGGCACCAGTTGAAGAACAGCCCTTGTCCAAACTCAGCACTTTTCAGGAAAGTACTCATTAGGCTATTTCCTCCTTAATACCTGTGCTGATTATTTCTGACTGACATAGACTTCTCTAGATATTAACAGTAAGGATCACAACATTTTTCTTTTAATAACTTTAACAAACATCATTTCCCCTGCTGGTCTGTAAATGTCTTGAGGTTAAGAGCTATCTGATTGCCTTTGATCCCTTTACAGTCCTAGGACAAAACCTGTCCTAATTTTATTTTTAAAAAGACCCACCGTTTTCAAAGTTTAAGAACAACTGGCAGCTCTGGATGGAGACCTTCTGTATCACCCCTGACCTTTTAAGCCTCTTCTTAGTCTGCTTCCATCAACTCTCAAAGGTTTGGCCGTAGATCAGAGTGTCTTTCTGCTGACTCATGGGCAATTAAGGACATGGCCCACCCACTTCTATCTAATCACATATATAACACGGTGACTGGAATTTGATTCCTATTCAGTAAAAGATTATTAATTTAAATAACAAAGCCTTCAAATAAACTAACTCCATAGATAATATGTAACAAATCAGATTCATTAAGTATATGATTTCTACAATGTCTAACCTTGATTAATTTGCATTTTGCAAATGTCTCCTTTCTCCAATAATACAAGAATTCTCATGAGCATGTGACATAACCCTTTTTCTCTTCCCCAGAGATTAATATCTGTATTTTCATAATGATTGATAGATAACATCAATGTGAATAGACAGGAATTTCAGTGAGTAAGTAAAAGCAGAAGATTAAAAGCTGGCGGTACAGGTAATGGGAGTCCAGGCAGGGAAGAGAGGATGTGAAATAAACCTATCCTAGCCTCCTGCTGTTAGAATGCGTGGTTCTTTCTCTCATTATAAAACCAACTCCCTTCGTGAATGCCACTATGAGGAACTAATTGGTTTTCTGGATACCAGATATCCTCCACAAGATGTCAAATGAGTTTGCACCTCATGCAGGCATATCTCACAGCAGGGACAAGACTATCTCCGAAACATTGCATCTTTCGAGTTTAACACTCTTCTGTCTGGTTTCCTAGTCAGTTAGAGCAGACTAAAAGACAAGGCTTTTGTTGTTATTTTGTTCCCAGGTCAACAAGTCAAAAGAGCCAGCATATTTTATCCACATACTTCATGACTCTCTAATGAAATGATGTTGTCTAAATAATGTTCTCTCCTGTCTACCAGCATCCTTAAATCAATCTACATTACAGACACTTTAGAGTTGAAAACACAAAAATCCACAGGGGAAAAAGGATGGAAAGAAGGAAGGGAGGAAGGGAAGGAAGAAAGGAGAGAGGGAGGGAAGGAGGGAGGTTGGGAGAAAAGGGAGAGGGGGAGGTTGGGAGGGAAGAGTCATTTCCATCCAGGAGTGTTAAGTGCCTGTTTTCACTGTTACTGTTACAATGGATCCTAGAAGCCCTGGTAGCTGAGTGGGTTATGGGTTGGTTTGCTAATCAAAAGGCCGGTGCTGTGAACTCACCAGCCTCTCCAGAGTAGAAAGAGGAAGCTTTCTACTCCCTTAAAGACGTATAGCCCCTTAAACCTTAGAAAGCACTTCCACTGCGCTCTGTCGGGTTGCTGTGAGTCAGAACTGACTTAAGGTCAACAGGTCTGCTTTTTCCGTCATTGTAATGGATCGTGTGGAAGGTTTCACTAGTTATTCTTTTCATATCTTCTGACAATATCAGTGCCATTTCAAACTTGGCTGGGCCGTAGAAGCATTCCCTACGTCTTTTCATCTGGAGTAAAAATGTATGTAGTGATTAAAGCACGGACTCTAAAGTAAAAACAAACCAAACCAAACACGGCTGTTCAGAATATGGTGCTTAATTTTCACTTGCAGGACCCTGGGAAAGTTACTGAAGACCTCAAAGTTTCAGGTGCTTCACCAGCCAAACTGTGATATTAACTCTAATTTTATTCAAAGAGTCAGGGGTCTGGGGGTGCAGCAAGTAGACTGCTCAGCTGCTATCTGAAAGGTCTGCAGCTTAAACCCCCAAAGCCACTTGATAAGTGACATATGCAGCCCCTGCTTCCGTGAAGATTGCAGCTTGGGGAACCCCATGAGGATGTCCAGATTTTTCTGTAGGACCTCAGTGAGTTAGCATCGACGCCATGGAAGTCTATGTACACATGGGCTTACAGCAGGTCTGCTCCATTCTCCTTTGAAAGATCTATTTACAAGGTGGACCCTTGGCTGGGACCTGGAACTTCGATTTCAGGAGACTTTCCCGCATCCTAACAAGTGGATCGCCGTACTTAAACTATTTATATAAACAACACAGTGTGTCCTGAGCCCCTGCTTTCCTTCTAGAAGACTCAAAGTTTGGCGCATGACACGTAGAAGTTGTTTAAGCGACGAGAACAAAACAAAAGAAAAAAAACGAGTTGCTATGAGGTGATTTGGACTCATAGGAATCTCATATAGTGAAGTACAGACTGTTCCATAGGGTTTTCACGGCTGTCACATTTTGGAAGCACAGTTCTTTCAACGCTCATACGGGTAGATTCAAACTGTCAGTCTTTGGGTTAGGAGTCCAGTGCTTAATCATTTGCAACTACAGGACCTCTGCCTTTATGACCAGATTCTAATCAACAACACAAGTACAGAGTCTTTCACAAATCTCCCTCTTTGCTGGGGAATCACTTACTTCCCCTCTTGAGAGCTCACGCCTGCTATCCCTTGGATATTGTCCTATGCACTTTTTCCCTTTGTAGATTTTGTCTTGCATCCTTTTTTTCTGCCTTTACAGTAATCATCGAAAATAACCACTGCCATTAAGTCAAAACTAACTCACTATGACTCTAATTTAATGTTTCTAAAGCTGCTGCTTCTTTCTCTGATGGAGCATATAGTGGGTTTGAACCATCCACAGTTTACCGGGTAATAGCGGCAGAGCTCCACAGCTATGAGTAGCACCAGATGCTCCTGGACTCCAGTGACCTCTCAATAAGAACCCTTGCATCAGCGGTCTTGGGCAACCCTTCATCCTGACACAGAATTATAAGAACTATATAGCCTCACAGAATTCACAGTCATTGAGATAATTAAATAAGATGAACATAAAAGGTATTTTAGTTGCCCTATGCCTGATTCATAATAAGTAACCATTTATGCTTATTAAATCTCAAATATGCAATAATTATAATTCTCAACTGAACACACTATATCCCTTGTCCTCAAATAAACATGTATATGGGGCCCAAGATAATGTGTTCAAATTTTTTCTTTGCTGATGACATGTAAAAATGTCAACGTGTAGAAATCCAGTACTAAGGTCTGATAATGCAGAGAGGGCTTTGGATGAATGACAACGGAGGAACGGCTTAAAATCCTCTACCAAACTTACACTGCAGTCCAGATGATGTTCATAAAAAACATTTATTGAAAAACTTCTAGAAACAGAGGACAGTTAGACCAAAAAAAAGGATAGGGGTGGTATGTAGACCCTCAGCTGTTAGAGGTACAGATAATATCAAAGTGCCCCAAACAAAATACTAAGGACTATATGAAGAATAAAATATAATGTTAATAACTATTGCTATTATACTTAGAAGTCAGTGAAGGATTACAGAGATTGGTACATGGTTGTTAAAAATATATGTACAGGAAAAGTTAAAAAAGACCACCAGGGAAACTATTGAAATACACCCTAAATTACTCAACATCTTCTGACATGTTTTTCTCTGTTGCTACTCAAAGCAGAAACATCTAGAGCACTATAAAATGGTGATTGTTTCTGGAGGTCTGGAAAGACTGATCAGGTAGTCAGCTCACACTGAGCGCTCCATGGAGATTGGAGAGGGAGAGAGGGACCAGACCTCAACCTGGTGTGCCAAGATGTGAATGGAACACACCGGCATGAAGCAGCAAAACAATAAAGAGGTCTGTGGGGCCGGCCCCAATCACAGCTATGTGGATTCTCTCTCCAGGAGAATGCACCACAGATGACAGCACTGGAGCTGCAGCTTGGTGAGAGGGGCGTGTCTGCTCAGAGCACTCAGAAGCAAACTAAGAGGGAAGGAGAGAGAAAGAGAGAGTGGAGGGCATCCTGGCCCACCAAGACCTGAAGACAATGTTCCTGCTTGGAGCAGCCAATGCACAGAGAGGATCAGAGGGCCAGACCCACCAGGAGACGTGACATCCTACACTGACACATAGCTCTACAAGGGACAATACTGGAGACACAGGGAGGGAACTGTACCCAATCTGACCCCACCACACTTGGGCAATACACAAAGGGTGTGCAACACAACAGCAAGGGAGGCACAGCAATGAAGTCCACAAGGAATCCCGGAAATAGACTTTGGGGGCAGGGTGTGACACCTCATCAAACTCGACCAGAAAACACACGTAAAAGTCAACAGACAGACCTAGAACTATTTATAGACTTTTTATTGCTGTTGTTGTTGTTGTTTTTCTTTTGTTTGTTTTTGTTCCGTTTTGGTGTTTGCTATTTTTGCATGTCTATCTAGATAAAATAAGCAGGATAAACTATCCCAAGGAGAGTGCCTTGGGATAGATGGTTGGGACAGATGGTTCCCAGGGGACAGCAGAGAGTGGGAGGTGAGGGAAAGGAAGGGGGGAGCCAACAAACCCCAGGAAAAGGGAACAACAAGTGATCTAAAATCAAGAGCAAGGAGGACGTAGGATGCCTGGTGGGGCTGGATCAAGTGCAATGTAGCCAAGAGGAATGAATGAAAGCTGAATGAAGGTCAAACACGATAGTGGGACAACAGGAAAGTAAAAGGAAATAGAGGAAATAACTAGGAGGCAAAAGACATTTATAGAGGTCTAAATATAGGCATGTACATATGTAAATATATTTATATATAACAATAGGGGAATAGACCTATGCACATATATTTATATGTTAAGTACTAAGGTAGCCCGATGGACATCAGGCCTCTACTCAAGTACTCCATCAATGCAAGAACTCTTTGTTCTAATAACCTGGCATTCTGTGATGCTCACCTTCCTGACACAATCAATGAAGACAAAGTGGGTGCATAAGCAAATGTGGTGAAGAAATCTGATGGTGTCTGGCTATCAAAAGGTATAATGTCTGGAGTCTTAAAGGCTGAGGAGCAACAAAGCCCACATGGAATAAGCACACCAACTTCTGTAATCATAAGGTGCTGATGGGATCAGGCATCAAAGACCCAGAAACACCAATCATATTGATGACATTGAAGGGGAAGGAGGAGTGGAGACCCAAAGCCCATCTGTAGACAATTAGACATTCCCTCTCAGAAGGGTCATATGTAAAAGACAAGCCAGTCAGGCTGCAGTATAGCACTATGGAAACATACAACTTTCCTATAGTTCTTTAATGCTTGCCACCCCCACCCCACTATCATGAACCCAATTCTACCTAACATTTCCATCTAGACCAGAGCATGTACACAGGTAAGACCTCACAACATCAGGAATCCCAGAGAGATAAACCTCTCAGAACCAATAATGAGAGAAGCAATACCAGGAGGTAGGGGGAGGGTAGGGGGAAAGTGGGGGGAAGTAATCACGATAATCGACGTATAATCCAATCCTGTGCTTCTCCACAGCCCCCCAGTGGGATGAACAACAGAAAAGTGGGTGAAGGGAGACAGCGGTTGGTATAAGACATGAAAAAAAAGTATATATTATTCAGGGTCCATGAAGGAGGGAGGGGAAAAGAAGTGAGAAGCTGATACCAATGGCTCAAATAGAAAATGCTTTGAAAATAATGATGGCAACATATGTACCAATGTGCTTGGCACAATGGATCTATGTATGGACTGTGATAATAGCTGTATGAGACCCCAGTAAAGTGTTTTTGTTTTTTTTTAATGTTGATTGTTTCTAGGGCATTTAATTTCTATCCTTGTAAGTAGCCATTTTGGGAACACACACAAGGATATTTTTCCACCAGAGAAAAAGTTCTAGTGAAATACCTTGTTTGTCCTGTGCAGCGGTCACGCCTTCCTGGTAACAGCACCTATTTCACAGACTACCCCCCCCCACACACACACACACACCTCACTTCAAGCTTGAAGGCTGAAGAGAGGTGGCTCCAGGGGAGTTCCATGTACTTCATGGAAGTTTGGTGTAGGCAGGCAAGGGTTCCTGCCCAAGTCAGGTGGTGAGGCTCACCTATAGGAATTTTGTTTGAAACCTGAAGATGAAGGTCCATTTCTCTTGAGATTGGTAAATTGGGAGGAGCCCACAGAAATTCTTGCGTCCAGGAGAGGAGAGGCCAACAGAGAGGACATCAGAAATAGAGAGAGAGCTAGTCCAGAGGTCCTCATTAGCATCGCGTTCCTGACCTGACCACAGCCTCTCTCCCGTGAACTTCTCAGGTGGAGCAGCCAAGACTTTCTTTGGAGCTTAAGCCACTTCTATCATCCTAGTGCAGCATATGGATTTTAAGAAATATTTTCACTTTAAAAATAAAGTATATTTACTAATTAGAGGAGTTATCATAAAAATATTTGAACTTGGTAATCAAGAAATCCTAATTTTGGTATTAAGAACAGAAGAAAATGTGCAAGAAATGTTTATTGACAATACATCCAAATGTATTAGTATTCTTGAGTACAACAGAATAAAAATTTAGTGGGAAAATAACAAGAAGAATGGTTAATCAACATCTCCACAAATAAAAGAGAAAAATTGATTAGTGCTCACTGTAGGGAATTTTTATCAATAACTTTACTGAATCAAATAACCAAAGTGATGAAATACACCATTTTTCTAAACCACCATCTTTGGGATTTTGTAATTAAAGTTCTGAAATATTACCTATGGAAAACAATTATTCTTTTAAAGAGAATGTGCTGTGTCCTTGAGTACCATCTTCTTTGCTGTCTTATGGAAGGTTTAAGGAGGATATTTCTCAAAATAAACAAAAGGCGGTATTTGGATGGCTCCACACCTACAAATCAAGTCATTTAAACACACACCAACAAATAAGGGTATCTTACCCAAAATAGAATAATGAAAAGACAGGTGTAGAATAAAACAGTCGAGGTTTAGCTGTAGAGGTTAAAGCTGTAACCCACAATCTAACAACAATATGGGAAGAAAAAGGAAAGAGGAAGAAAACAAAAATCCTCTAGAAGAGATCATTATTCTGAAAATTATAGTATTCCTGGCATTATTTTAAAGTCATTTTCCAAGATTTGCAAAACAGAATCACAGCAGTGTAATGGATGTGCATTTAACTGGGTCTCAACTAAATAGATAGATGCTCATGTAGTAAAAAAAACCTGACGGATATTTTTAGCCTGCTACAGCAGAACGCCACAGACTAAAAAATATGGTAAACGATACACTATAAAACACTACACATATAACTTAGTGCTTTATCTGAAATTACAGTGTTGATTTCAATTCTAGCCTTTTCACAAGCCATTTGGTTTTAACTTTAAATATACCACCCATGTGGCTGAAACCTTCACCAGGCAACTCTTTCTTTCAAGGCAACACTACCACTATAGACAAAAAATTACTCTTAGAGTTCTTAAGAGGTCATTAGAGAAAAAAATCTCAACAGAATAGCAACAAAGGAACACTCCTACAGTGACCAGAGAGGAAAAGTAAAACAAATCAAAAGGCAGATGATTTCTGAGAAAGGACTTTTCTGAGCATCAAGGAAATAAAGTGATCCACACCAAGAAGCATTCAATCTACTTCTGTTATGGCATTCCGCTGTAACACAGGAAAACACACATGGAAGAGACCAGGTCATCAGGAAGTCAAAAGGACTACAGATAGTGCCAACCACAGGGAATTTCCAGTTCTCAAGAAAACTGGACTACAATAAGATAGGATTTCACAAGGCCTTTATGTTTGTTTGTATGTTTAATTGCAATTTGATAGTAATGGGAATCAGTTTATTGGGATTGATAGAAAGCTAACTGGCATTTTTTCTTTGATACCTATACTGGTACATACAACATGTTCTGTATTTATAAACAACATTTACTGGAATCCAACATAAAATGCTATTGAAACTTCTTGAGTTCAGAAGTTTCTCATGAATAATAAAATAAATGGACAGAAAGGAACAAAGAGCTGATATCTAGTCAAGGCTTCCTATCAGAATTCACTTTATGACACTGAACTTTTCCTACACCAAAAAGAGGCATGGTGGCATAGTGCAGTAACCTTTAGCTGCTAAGCACAAGGTCAAAAGTTCAAATCACCAGCAACTCTGTGAGAGAATAACAAGGCTTTCTGCTTTCATAAGGATTTATATGTTGTTTTCATGCCTTTCGTGTTTGTGTGTGTATATGGTGTGTGTGTGTGTGTGTGTGTGTGTGTGTGTGTGTGTAAAAGTGAAAATCCTCTTCAGATTAGCCAAAAAAGCACTAAATTCATGTACACAGATATCCTATATCCTCACTGCAGCATTCCTACTCACAGAGCGTAAATCATTATTGAAGTAGAAAAATGAACTTTTCTTCTGTATAAAATCTGAAACTAGGAAATGTGGAAGTTCTTAAAAATGAAATGGAACAACAGGGGCACAGAGTGGGTGATTCTGCATGGTCACCATCTTCCCAGGAAATGGGAGATGGCCAGCCACCTGAGGCTATATAACATGGAAACAAGGCTGGGGTGAATCGATGGGCCCCACACAGGAATGGAAGGAGCAGCTTCCCAGAAATTCAAGCCAATGCCAGGAGAGGGGGACACCTCCATTATGGAGGAGATGCTGATAGCTCTGCTGGTGAGTATGGTGGCTGACTGGGGAGAACTAACCACATAGTGGGAAAGGACATTAAACAATTAGTGCAGTGATTCTAAGGGGACAGTGGGTCAGATTGTAGATACATGGGTGGACACTCTGAATTCATTTCTACCCAACCTTCAGTGCACCACATCATGGACTAAGCACCAGGATGATCATGGAAGCTGACTTGACAGCAGAAGGGCACAATGCAGGGTCTACACCAGAAGGACTAAACAGAAAGGCCCCTTTGAATGAAGTGAACCCTACTTCGAAGCTGCCTGCACAATTGGACTGAGGCCTGAGGTATTTGGATGGGAGAGGAAGTAGAGAGTGGCCACCCCAGGATTGTGGAAGTGCCTGTCATTGGACCTTGGGGGGTGGGAGGGTTGTCAAATAGAAAGGGATCCAGGATCACATACATGTAATTCCTCATTGCCTACCCTTCAGGAACATGACAGGTTGGGATCAGTTGAGCTGGGAACTACACTTGGGGAGAATTGACCCAGGAAGGCCCCCATTGGCATCAACCCCCATACTTAGAATCAACAGAGCCCAATTGAATGAAAGCCTGAACTTTGTCGGACAAAAACTCATGAGTTACAGCTCAAGGTGGAACTGTACTCACATAGACTTCTCATACTGACAGTGTCTGAAAAAACTGATGATGATAACAGTACAATCAACATACCCCAGAGGGGTGATTGACAATGCTACATGGTAGGTTTTTGCTTTCCTGCTCGTGGCTTGCTTTTTTTGTTGTTGTTCTGGTCTTTTTTCTTTCTTTCTTTCTTTTTGTGTTTGGGTGTACTGTTTATTTGGATGTTGGTTGGCATATGACTGCTATTGATTCAGTTGATAGTACAGTTGTGATTTTGTCATATTACGACCACCAATGTAAAACTGAGATGTGCACACACCATGGACAAGCCAATGGAGTCTGGGCTCCTACTTAACTGTAGCCGATTCAAGAACAGTTCATTCTGATAACATGGCCCTACTAGATACTCACCTTCACAAAATGATCACTGAAGATAAGGGAGCTAACAGCGAAGTGTGGTGAAGAAAGTAGATGGTACCTGGCTATCAATCAGAATACTGTCTGGGGTCTTAAAAGTCTTGTATTCAAACAAGCAGCCATCAAAAGGAGGAGTCAACTAAGTCCATACAGGAGAAGCACCCCAGCTTGTGTTATGCAAAGATAACAATTACAAAATTTGAATAAGGCAATGGGAAAAATATCAGAGCTAAAACACTCAATTTCTAGAAGGCTACGGAGGACAGTGGGAGCCTCAAACCCATCTGCAAATTACATGGTCAGACTGAGCCACTGGCAGATCAACTCGAGCCACAGATAAGAATCTCAGACAGACTATTTAGGCAGAGACCATTATAATCTTGAATATGATGAATCACACTTGATACTTGGCCAGATGACCTCTCCATAGACCCAACCAGAACCTGAGATGATTCTGGGTACAAATTATGTTTTGCTTGTTCCATAACAGAAATTTCTTCCCTGACTTTTTGAATGTTGTTGGGAGTCTTTTCTTTCTTACTCATTATTTGCATTTTGGTCTTTATATAATTATTATTTCATACTTCCTACCTTATTTCTATTATGATTTTTATTGCTTATGTTGGGTTTCCCAGTTTGTGATACACAGGAAGAATGGATGCATGATGATAATAACTGATACAAGGGTTGAGAAGGGATGCGGGGATGGGGGCAGGGTGGAGGATAGGGAGGGAAAGGGGATTTCAGGAACAAAAACTGAAGGCAGGAGTGGGGAAGGAGCACTAGAATTGACTGGGACTGTGCCACTCATTTTAAAGGTGAGTTAGCCATGGGGCAGGGATATTCTAAATTGAAATGGAAATGATTGTAAAATTTTCCTTAAATTGACTGAATGATTGAACTATTGAATTGTATGATATGTAAATCAGGTGCCAGTAAAACAGTATAAAAATGCAATAGAACACATAAAAATTGATAATCTGGACCTTAGTAAGCTGAAATGCACTAGTAGCGGCCATTCTGAATCAGAAAACCATATGGTTTATGAAGTCAGGAATGAGATATTCAAGTACAGCATATCATTCATTGTCAAAAAGAACCTAATGTTGGGGGTTTAAGTGGAGAGAAAATGTTTTGAAATGATGTACAAATGTGCTTTACACAATTGATGTGTGTATGGATTGCGATAACAGTTGTATGAGCCCCTAATAAAATGTTTAAAAAAAAAAAAAGAACATTTCAAGAGCTATCTTGGAGTAAAATGTTGTGTGACATAATAACGTCTAACCACACAGATAAAAATCCAACCTATAAAACTATTATTCAAATTATTATTACTCAAATCACTAAAGCTAGTGATGCAGAAATTGAAGAATTCTACAAACTTCTCTATCTAAAATTTATCAAACATGCAATCAAGATACACTGATAATTAGTGGCAATAGGAAAACAAAAATTATAAACAGAGAGAATGGAGCAGTGGTTGGAAAATATGATCTTGGTGAAAGAAATGAATGTGGAGATCACTTAACAGAATTTGGCAAGACCAAAGACTTTTTATAGCAAATACCTTTTTCAACAATGCAAAATGCAAGGGGACTTCTCCAGAGGGAATACACAGAAATCAAATTGGCTACAACTGTGGGAAGAGACAACAGAGAAGCTCACTATCAGCAGCTGAAACCAGGCCAGGGGTTGATTGTGGAATAGATCATCAACTGCTCATTTGTATGTTTAGGTTAAAGCTGAAGAATATGAAAACAAATACATGAGAGCCAAAATACAACCTTGAGTCTATCTCACCTGAATTTTGAGAATATTCCAAGTACATATTTGACTCATTGAACCTAATGAGCTGTAGGATGGAATCAGGAACATCAGACATGAAGAATGGCAAAGGGCATAAAAAAGAGAGGTAAGAAAGAAAGAAAAAAACAAAGTGGATTCCAGAAGGGATGCTTTTAACTGTAGAATCGTAAAGATAAATGGAAGAAATAATGAAGTAAAAGACTTGGACAGAAATGTTCAAGGAGCAGATAGAGAGGGCAAAGGAAAATACTATAATGGAATATGTAAGAACTTAGAATGGTGCTTGCTTGCTGAGAAAGTTCTTGAAGCACTTGCTAATGAAGCTCAAGGCTTTCAGCTTTCAGCATGAATTACAACTCAATGTCAAGCAGATTCAAATCCTCCCAATTGAACCAAAGGGTAACACAAGGATCAATGGAAAAACGTTTGAAGTTGTCAAAGATTGTATCCTGTTTAAATCTATGAGGGGGTACCCCCCAAAAGACGGATTTTTTGTTTGTTTTAAACAAAACAACCTTTTCACCATCACAGTAACCTCCATTACACTTAATACATTTGTAAAATCTGTGCTTCCATTCTTGGAAACATTTTTCAAATTCATCTGTTTGGATGGCTGACAGCCCCTCCCTTGTTTTTCTGGTCACCTCTTTTACATCATCAAATCACTGTCCTTTCATGACCCTCTTCCTTCAAGGAAACAAAAAGAACTCACATGGAGTGAGGTCAGGTTTGTAAAGTGTGTGGGGCAAGAGAGGCATGCTGTTTTGTGCCCAAAACTGGCACACTGAGAAGGCTGAGTGAGCAGGTGTGTTGTCATGTTGACAAAGCCAGTCCTCCATCTGCCACAAAACAGGCCTTTTCTGCTGTACACTGTTAAACAACCTTTTTAGAACCTCTAAATAGAAGCTTGATTAACAGTCTGACCTGGTGGAACAAATGCCAAATGCACTGTGAGTCAACATTTTCATCCGTTTGGGAAGTTGACAGATTTCCAGTTGACAGAGGTTGATGAGATTTCCCCCTTTTTGAAATGCAAAAACCACTCACACACTTGAGGGTTTTTTTTCCTGTAGTGCTGTCCTTGTAAGCTGTGCTCCACGTCACAACAGTTTCTGCTCCCTTTTGCTCGAACAGGAAACATTTCACAGCAGTATACTATTCTATTAAATTGGTCATCACAAAAAGTAAGGTTTGAGAGGAACTGCTTTTACAAAAAAAATTCACTGTGGCCAGAAAGAACATTCCCAGGCAAGGCTACTGGGTGCAGTAGCTCAGAGAAAGTTGCTCACCAAGCAGGAAAAATTTGGACTACGACGGCCTTACCCAGAGGAGCTTTTCTCTGTTTTTCTTTTTGGTAACCCCTTGTACAATGAATGCTTATGGAAGGAGCAGTCAGTCAACAGACAGATAAGCGCTGGGTAAATATGCTGCACAAGACCTCCTGATGGTGCTGAAAAACGAGGATCTGACTTCGAGGACTAAGATTATCTTGAGCCAAGTCATGGTATTTTAAATTGGTTCATATGAATGTGAGTTGAACACCAAGAAAAATCAATGTATATGAAGTATGATTTTGGCAATAATTATACTGGAATAAGGACCAATGGGGAGGCAAGAATAATGGCTAATGGGAAAGCAAGATAGGCTATGAGGTCAGCCAATGGGTTACTGCGACCTAAACCCTATCGTTCCAATGCCATATACGTGGACTAGGTCATCTTCCTCAAATCATAAGGTGACCTGCTTCGTGATTAAAGCATCTATGTAAAATCTTTGCTCCACTTTCTATCGTTTAGTATTGTCTCATCTCAATGTCTGTGTGTGTAGGAGAGGCTCCCTCTGGTGGAAAACCACTAGGGAGAAACTTGCTTGCTTTACACCAAGGAAGAAAAGCTCAGCCACAAAGACAAGATACCCCCCAAAAACAAAATCACAGAATTTCACTGGACTTACTGGAGCTTTCATAGTATGCATTTTCCATCACTAGTGAGCATCTAGAAACTCTCCCTGAGTTAGTGCACCCAGGGGCGTGGCCTGGAAAGGTTCTCTCTGGTCACTGTGAGGCTTTTCATAAAAGCAATTTAGTTCAAACCTTTTGATGGCCAATTTAAGAGAACATAATGCTGCTGTAAAATTTTGTTTCCTGCTCAGGAAAAATGCTGCAGAAACTATTGTGATGTTGAACACAGCTTATAAGGACAGCACTATGGGAAAAACTCAAGGGTACAAGTGGTTTTGTCATTTGAAGAAAGGTGAAATGTTGATTGATGACCAACATCCTTCTGGACGTCTGTCAACTTCACAAACAAATGAGAACAAATGAAAATGTTGACTCACACTGTATTTGGAGTTCCTTCCATGAGGTCAGAATGTTAATCATGCTTTCTATTTAGAGGTTCCAACAACACTGAGTAACCATGTACAACAAAAAGGGCCTGATTTGTGGCAGACGGGGAACTGGTTTTGCCATCAGGACAATGCACCTGTTCAAGCAACGTTTGCATTGCACCAGTTTTGGCTAAAAACAGCATGCCTTTCTTGCCACACACACCTGACTCACCTGATCTCACTGGGACTTCTTTTTGTTTCTGTGAATGCAGAGGGACATGAAAGGAAGGCAATTTGATGACATAGAAGCATAGAAGCAAAAAACAACAGGTGTTGTCAGCCATCCAAATAGATGAGTTTGAAAATGTTTCCAAGAATGGAATCACAGATTTGACAAAACTTTTAAGTGTAATGGAGATTACTTTGAAGGTGTGTTAAGGTGGTTTTGTAAAAAAAAAAAAAAACTTTAAATGTAAAACTTTGAAAAACAATTGTTTTTCTTGAGGGACCCCTCATAGACTTTCAACACAAAAACACATAGGCTCACAATGAGTTGTAACCAACTGGGCAGCATCTAGCAAAAATGGCAACAATTCAGTTTACTTAGGAAACTCATGACTAGGGCGAGTGGGGCAATTCTGCCCTGTCTTATGGAGTCACTAAAAGTCAGCACTGGTCGGAACGCAGTGGAATTTTATACATATCCCTAGTGGTATAGTGGTTAGGAGTTGGGAAATCACCAGCCTGGGAAGCTTTAAATCTTAAGTCAGCAGTTGGCAGACCCCCTAGGATGATTTCGAAGTCAGCAAACCCAAGCTACTTTTTGCTGACACATTTCAGGCTTATTTCTTTGTCTATACCCAGGCAAGACCCAGAGGTGGACAGAGAATAACCTGGTTCATGATTGGACCTGAGAAATAGGCCCAGACCTGGGATTGGTTCGTTCATAGTCCAGAAATGCAGACAGGCCAAGCACCCCACAGCCGATAAAACGCCCTGGACACAGATCATTCAGCAGTAACTCAGTAGGGTCTCCACCTGCGGTGCCAGGTGCTTTTCTTTCCTTTCCAAATAAACTTTGCTTTCTGCTGCCTTTGTGGTCCATGAGTCCATTCTTCAGTTCAAGAGACCAAGTATTCCTGGACACGTCATGCAGTACCAACAATTTCTAGTGGGTCAGAATCCACTCAATAGCTATTTTCGTTTGATCTGTATTTTTAAGTAGACATTTTAAAGGGTCTAGGAAAGCTGAAATTACATGAAATTAGAAATAAGAAAAAAAAGTTAATTTAACTCTATTCAGCATTGTCATGTGAAACAGAAATAATTTTAATGTTTTTTAGGTGATTCACTGATACTGGGTTAAAAGATGTTTGTGATAAATAGAAGTTTACTTTTAGTCTATTAAAAGTTATGTTTATTCTTCCTTGATTTTGTTCACGTTTCCTAATTTTAAGTGGCTATTATAAGAGATGTACAAGCATAATGTTGGAAGAACTAATTAATGATACATATACAGTGATATAGGCTGTAAATCCTCTCCAAGCTCAAACTTGTACAGCAAAATTCCAAAAAAATTGCTCAGTTTTTGTAACTTTGCTCAATAGGCGATCCAAAAACCGGACTGGAAAAAAGCTGTAGGTAGAGAATGAATAATCCTTGCTCCCATAGGATGACGCTCGGTCTAAGCACCGCTCTCAGTCAGCCAACTTACAGTGTGTGTGTTATTGCGTTAAAACAATTGACATTGGCCTTTTTGTGTGCTTTATTGGTGTAAAATATCATAACCGTGGCTACCAAGATAATTAATGACAACAGCAGTAAAGCTAAGAGGAAAACTGATAACCACCATTAGAGTTAAAGGAAGAGATCATTTTGAAATCTGAATTAGGTCAAAGCTTGTCTTTTGGTAGCTGACTACAAATATCAACATTTTTAAAAACAAAAATATGATTAAGAGGCTAATGTAGCAACGGATGTGAAAACGATAAACATGAAACAAAGAACCTATACCATGGAAGAGGGTGTAAAGTTACTGTTAATGGCAATAACTATCCTAGACAGTGATATGCAAGAAGGCAAAAAGCCTCCATAGTGATTTAAAAACCCGGAATAATGAATTTATAAGTGTAATATTTGGACATCTGGACCAGTTATTTGGTTTCCCATTATATCCTATGGGAAAAACATGTTCTGTTTTCAAACACTTGAGTGTTGGAACACATATCTGGAATGAATTAACTTCTACAATTAAGATATTGGTGTAATTGATAAACGCAAACATTACTTGTCTGATTAAAAGTTTAATTAATTTAATTTTTAGAGGGGCTATTAATATTAATATTAAGTAATATTAACCATGCACTGGGTTTCTTGCTATTTTTGCTATTAGGGAAAAGAAAATAATATGTATTACTAGCTTGAACAATCTGGTACATTCTTTGAAAACATAGCTTCTAGGAAGATGGGATTTACCAAACCACCTTGTCCTAAGGTCAAAAGACTACTACTTTGGCTTTTCTCAGATCAGTCCTGACAAGCAAACCTGGGGAAGTCATTTAACCTAAAGTAAACTTCCTTCTTCGTGGTTAACCCAACTGCATGCCATTGTTGGCTTTGTTTCTCACTCCAATGTTCCAGCAGTGGTTTATTGGTTTATTTGAAATGACTTTTTTCATTGCTCTAGAGCAGAGAAGGTATCTGAATAATTTGGTCTGGAGCATCAATCTAAGACTGTGCCACCCACAGGACCATTAAGACATCTAAGGAAATTATTCAAGCTTCATAAATGTTATCCTTATTGTTTTATCTGAAAGGGTAAATTAAGATTTACCCTTGTAACTGGATGCCTTTTCAAATTAGTGCATATCTTCCTTCATTTAAAATGTGTGTCATAGCTAATTAATAAAAATTAGCATTTCAACAGGAAAGAACATAGAGTATTCTAGGCTAATTTGCTGCCATGGTGTCAAAGCTGACTCATAGCAACCCTTCATGGTTTTTAAGTTAAAGTTTTAAACATGGGCTGAATTGCTAGACAGAAGCCATAATGATTGACAATCAGTTTTTTTGTTATTTTTTCGGAGAGGAAAAGGAAGAGTTTTGCCTTAAAGAAGATCTGTTTGTACCAGAATGTGAAAAATAGCATAGTATATGGGTAGTAAGTTGTAGAAGGTGTGAGTGGAAATAAACTAATGAACTTTGCTTTGAAACAGAGCTGTTTAAAGCAAAGAAAAGCTTTTGTTTTAAACTTTTATGATATTAGATAAATTTTGGTGCTGTATACAAATGATGATTATGATTACACCCATCAAAAGTTATCATAAAATACAGGTGGCATGGTAGTTACATGTTAGGCAGTGATGCCCATGATCTGCAGTTCAAAACTACCGGCAGCTCCTCAGGAGAAAGACTGGGTTTCTATTCCCATAAACAGTTACATGCTCAGAAACCCACAGGGGCTCGCTATGAGTCAACATTGACTCAATGGCAGTGAGTTTTTTTAAATTATTATTATTCCTATGATAAAAAAATGCCAGTGAATCTATAAATTCTCTAGGTCGATTACATTTGCATTTCAAAGGGCCCTGCAGGCCAGAATTTAGTAGCATAAGAAGAACAATCCTCCTAATATTTAAATCAAACTACAGCTAAAGTTGGAAGGCCTAGTCACTGAGGACTTACTCATACTATGTCGCTTATAATTTACAGTGTTGGATTTTTAAAGCTCTCACAAGATGTGAGATATGATCATACTCTCTACTAATACAGCAATGGGATCTTAGCCTTTTGAAGGGGTTAGGTAAACTTAAAGCCCTATGTCATTTTGAGATTATCATCATGGTCAGTTCAAGTAAATGCTAATTATATTAACTATATTTGGGCAATAAAATAAAGGTAAGAAAATTTTACAAATGAGCAATGATAACAGCAGGTATGGTCAATTAGATTTAATGTTATACCTGATACTTGTAAGTGTTTTATTTTGAGATATTTCCTTTTGTTCTAAGGTTCCTTCATATTTTTTTTTTTTGACTCGGAATTGGTTCAGGTATTTATTACAGTTCATATACTATACTTGATTGACATATATTTATGTGCGTGTGTGTATGTATACATGATCACAGCCGTGTGTGCGTGTATACGTGATCATAGCCATGTAAAGTGTTTTTTCATTTACAGATAAGCTTTTGCTTTGCTGACCTGCTAAAAGATCACATTTGACCAAAAGTTTTCCACAAAAAATGGACGATGTTGGACTTATAAAAAGCCAAAGGAAACTCACTGCCGTCTAGATGATGCCAGTAATAGCAAGCCCATGCTTCCATCAAAGCTGGCGATAGAACAGAAATATTAAAACACCATGATTGACATTGAAAACGTCTATTAGAAACATTTAACAAATCCATAAAAATCATGATTACAGAATTTAGTGAAATTTTAGCTACATGTTACAAAATAGAAAACAGTAAGATTTCCTGCTAAATTCCAAAGAGATCGTTTTGTGGCTTAGTAGATGAACATTTTCAGTGTTGTATTCAGGTTCTTCTTCAAATACAACTTTAGGTTTCACAGACTGTAGCTGCTACGGGTGTCATTTAGATAGCAACAGATACTTCATAATTATTTTTGTACTTAGACTTATATATCATTTCAAATATTTTGCCCAATACTGTGAATATTTCTATTCCATTACTTGCCTTTGTGGAAGCCGGGATAACCACGTGTGAGCCATCGCCAAGGAATGCTCTTCCCGCACTCCCCACCCTCCACACACACTGTGGGGCTTGAAGCTCAGACTAACACAAAACATGAGGTGGCTAAATGCCATTTGAACTTAAATGACAGTCCAGAAAGACCAGCAGACCTTTTTGTTCTGAGTGTTGTGTTTTATTGGAGAATTCAGTCTTTCTAGGAAGAACGCCAAAGACAAAAGGCTGGATTACTCACTTGGGTTAAAGGCAGATCTTGCAATTATTTTATATGGTCTCCCAAGCAATTGTATGTGTTTCTCTAATGCTTACATTACATTCACCACCCCTGTAGTTGCACATCTTAAAACAAATTCCTGAGGAGGCCTCATCTGATGCATGGTCCAATTTTCGTTTGAGGTGGGATTGGGAGAAAACCAAATAGTTCCTGCTGTGTAACATTGTTCCATGGCCACCCTAAGTTTATGAACACTCCCACACTGGTGTGCTGTGAATAGCTACAACTGTTCATAATGAGAGCGGGGTGGGTATATCTCTCCCTCTCAGAAAGTGAGTTCAATTCTATTTCCGAGTAAAGGACACCTTGCTTTGGAGAAACCTGTAAAACTACTAGTATGGATGCCTAATTTTAAAAAAAGTATCAGTTGTTCCTAAATATGCTTTTTGATCAATTTTGTTTTCTGCCTCTGGAAATTCTTGTTTTAGATTTGTCTTTTGAAAGTGCACAGCATTTTTCTTAGCCCCGATCAGAAGTATCAGAAGTAACCCAGGTAAGTGAATTGGACTCTACCTTAAACACCTGTGCAGATGAAAGAAACGAAAATACTCCTATGCACTTCAACCTGAAACGCCCTTGTGTGGGAAGACACAGAAGACTGCTATCCCAAGGTCGTGGACTCTTAAATCAGGGGACTCTGATTCAAATTCGCCTTTGATTTGCGGTTGCCCAATAATTAACAACTTGAGACTACCACTCTCTTTTAGCCATTTTCATGGTTTCTTTATCTTTTATGATACGTCTTAATTCTGCAAATAATGAATGAATGTTATTGAAATTGTTGCCTTGTGTCTAACCCATACTGTTTGCATAAACAGTATGATGTCCCTTAAGTTTTTAATCGGTCAAAGAAATGTTCCATGCATTTTAGTCTAAAAGGCTTCCCTATATATTTTCTCATTTTCACTAGTAACGTTCAATTCTATACCACTGGATAGATTAATATTAATCTTTGAATTAACAAATGCCCCATGGAGTTTTTTTTAGGTTATTTCTCCAGAAGCCTCTAAATCAGAGTATATATTCTCTCTCTCTGTCCATTTTATAGAAAGACATATATAGTCTATTTTAGTATTAAATATGAATGCTTTTTGAGCTCACACTTAATCCTGGTCTCAATCTAATTATAAGCAGCTCTTATGATGTGGCCCTGCTCCATACTAACCCTCATGAAGAGATCACTGAAGATAAGACTGCAGAAAGCAGTATGATGAAACCATTTGGCAGTTGGCTCTCAGAAAGAATAGCTTCTGTCTTAAAGTCTTGTCTGAAAGTAAGCAGCCATCTAAGCGAGGTGTCAGCTAAGTCCACAAGGAACAAGCCCAGCAGCCTGTGTGATCAAAGCATTATTAATAATCCACGATGGGGGTGGGGATTGTATTAGAACTTAAATTCTGGGAATCCAGGGTGGATGATCCCTACAGGTCCAGTGGTGTGGGTGGCGATACTGGGAGGGTAGAGGGAGAGTGGGTAGGAAAGCGGGAACCGATTACAAGGAGCTATATGTGACCTCTTCCCCAGGGGACGGACAACCGAAAAGTGGGTGAAAGGAGATGTCGGACAGGGCAAGATATGACAAATTAACAGTTTGTGAATTATCAAGGGCTCATGAGGTAGGGAAGGGGAAATGAGGACCTAATGCTGGGGGCTTAAGTGGAGAGGAAATGTTTTGAGAATGATGAGGACAATGAATGTACAAATGTGCTTTACACAATTGATGTATGTATGGATTGTGATAAGAGTTGTATGAGCCCCTAATAAAATGATTTTTAAAAAAAGAACTTAAATTCTGAGCACTTCAGTTTAAAGAAAGTTATGGATGACATTAATATCCCAAAATCCATTTGCAGAGTCCACACATAGATTAAGCTTCCACAGAATCACTTCTGATCAATAACCAAGCATGTGAACAATATTGCCCTCAGGCAGAGTGGCTTGGAAAATAGATGACCTCCATCCTTCTCCAGCCAGTCCATGGAGGAGCAGTCTCTCTGAGTGGCTTGCCTGGGTATCCTTGATAGGGATCGTTGTGCTGAGGACACTACCAGGGTTGCATAGTCACAAATTAAGCCTATCAATTTCGCCCTTGATGCTTTGTTCTGAACACCTTGAAACAATTTTGTGAGCTCTTCTATCAAACATAATTTATGTGTCCAAGTCATGGCCTATTCCTGTTGCTCTAGTTAAATCTATAACTGTGCTTTATTGATCTGCCACAAATCCTGGATTTGTGACAGTTCCCATTGTTCCATGCCTACTGAAATAGCATCCTGACTGTGAATTCTCAGACTTCATATTGACTTCATGCTAATTACCGCCCTCATCCAGATGATGTGTCTGTGATATTTGTTGTTTTAGCCACTTTTGTGATGGGAAAAAAAAAAGAATACCGTTTGATAGTGGAAGCCTATACATATTTTAAGAGAATAAAATAAAAAATAAAATATACCTGATAATAAGAGATCAGAAATTTTAAGATTCTCAGACCTGGGGCATATTATCACTAATAAAAAATAAATTCTAGCTTACTGAATTTCATGTAATATCCAGACTGGCTTGTATTGGCAGAAATGGCCCTTGTTCTCATGCCACCCCTTCAAGAGTAAACTCTTAAATTAACTGATGAAATTTTAATTGATAGCATCACTTAAAACTAAGTAAATAAGAGAAAACCACAGGCAAGGGAAACTAGCACAAAAATATCAGCAAACTACCATATTTCCATAAATGCTTATAGCCCTATAGCATGCAAATAGCGCAGGGTCTAGACTCTCAAAATTAAAGACCTGGTGGTGACAGCTAACAAGTGCAACTTTTAATGATCAAGGTCATAGACACATGATAGATGAGTTTCCTTTAGTTGACAGATAATGGAAGAGCTGAAACAGCATCGTGAAACCTTGTCTCACAGAAATACATCATTGATTTGTTAGTTTCAACACATACAGCCTAGAAGGGAAAGTGGCAAACGATGCTTAAGCCATTGCTTCACTGTGATATTTTGGAAAATTCATAATTTAAAAAATGAAGGAAAAATTACATGCATATTTTCCATGTTTCAAAACCTAGAAATTATTATATTTGTTTTAGAAGGCAATTTAGATTAATTTCTATGTAAGCATTCTTCCTTTGGATGTAACAACGATTTAGTGGCCAAGCCAGGACCAGAATTAAGCTCTTCCACTTCTCATTTGTGAATTATTCCACGCAAGCATGTTTGTTAGGTAAATCTACTACACAAGATCTCTTTAGCTATTGCAAATCAATGATGTTACTTTGATGGCTAGGTGTGCCTGGCCTAAACCATGTTTTTTCAATTGCCTTATATGCATGTGGAAGTTGGACATAGAATACACACACAAAATAAAAAAACAATGACTTTGAATTATGGTGCTGGGGAGGAACACTGAGAGCACAATGAACTGCTAAACAAGAACTGCTCTGTCTTGGAAGAAGTACAGGCTGGAGTTCTCCTTAGAGGCAAGGATACTGAGATTTCATCATACATACTTTGGACATGTTGTCAGGCGAGACCAGTCCCTGGAGAAGGACATCATATTGTTAAAGTGGACAGGCAGTGAAAAAGAGGTAGGCCTTCAATGAAATAGGCTGACACAGTGGCTGCAACAATGGTCTCAAGCATAGAACACCTGTGAAGATGGCACAGGACCACAGGCAGGGTTTCTTTTGTTCTGTCATGCACAAGGTAAATATGGGATCGAACTTAACCACAACAGCACAATTTTTAGATTAGCATTTAATTTTAACTCTGTTGCACAGCTTTCAAATTGAAGATAACCGTTTTCAGCTTAACGATCACCGAAGGTCTTTACAAACGACACTAGGTATCATTTGTAGAGATGGCTAAAAAATCCTCTAAACTATAGGATTGGATGACTTTTGGGCATATTTTATATATATATACATATATATATAATACTTTCTGCAATTCAATCATAAAAAGACAACCACATTTTAAAATATTTGCTAGGCATCTGAATGGATATATGTGTTTTCTATTTGTTTACCAATAGTTTCATTGTGATATAATTCACATATCATACACTTCCATAGTTCAACTGTATTTAAATAGGGTTGTATACACATCACCACAATCCGTTCTAGCGCATCCCCTCCTGAATTCATTATTTCCTCCCCAATTCCCCTCAAACTTGCTCTGCTTTCCCAATAAGCTATTATATCAATGACTGTCTCTATATATCCTTCCCTTCTGTGCTTCTTCAACTGGGAGACATACAAAAAAGAGAAAGATCAAAACTCTCTCTCTATATATATATTTTTTCTCACACATATATTATATATTAAATATATATATTAATATATTAAATATATTTTAATAAAATGGAGACAGAAAAGCCAATAGTCAACATGAAAATAAGGCAGAGAAAAAACCTCTGTGGAAGAGCAAACAAAAAATTATTTAACTTAGAGAAAATCCATAGTGGGCCAAAAGGGGGTCAAATGACTGTGTATCAGATTATATCACAGTTCCATCCACCACAATAAAACCTGCAATAATCTCTGTCAGCTAACAAGGCTCTGTCTGACCACATCATACCTTGGCTGTGATCAGAGTAGATCTGCCAGAGGCTTAATCCGAACAGGTACTCTGTAGACAGGTTTTGGGTTCCCACTGTCCTCCATAGCCTTCTACAATTGCCCATGGATATAGCTTTAAAGAAGATACACAAATGACCAATACACAACTGACCATTTGAACATCATTCTCCCTTAAGGAAATAGAAATTGTATAATGAAAAACAATTTGATTAAACTTTTTAAAAGATATATAATAAGTAAAACTTAGCAAGAATGTGGGAAAAGTGATGTTGACAAGAGTGTAAAAATGGTACAGTGGTTTTGAAAAATCAGCCTACAAGTTCTTCTAAAGGTTAAATATAGTTACTATATGAACCAACATTTTCAATCTTAGAAAGAAAAAATTATGTACAAACTACACACAAAATCTTGTAAACAAACATGTGTACAACACATGTTTACATGTGCCATTATTCATAATAGTAAAATAGTAGAATCAACCTTAATGCCCATGAACTGACGACTGGCTTACAGAATGATATAGCCATATAATGGAACACTATTAAACTATTAAAAGGAGCCCTGGTGATGTTGTGATTAAGCATACGCTTCCATCCTCATGGTCAACAGTCTGAAACCACCAGCCACCTCAGGAGAAAGATGGGGCTTTTACTCCAGTAAAGAGCTACAGTCTTGGAAACTCAGCCGGGCAGTTCTATCCTGTCCTACCGAGTCCCATGGAGGTGGCATCAAAACTCAGTGGCAGTAGGTGATGTACTTTTTCTTTGTTTTGTACTGCAAGCACAGAATTTCTGATACTACAACTTTATGACTCTTGGAAACATGATGAAAAATGTTTATATTAATGATAGCACAACTCTGAGGATATACTCAAGTCACTGAATTCCATATTTTAATTGAATGAATTTCATAACATATAAATTATAACTAAATAGGACTGTATTTTAAAAATTAATCTGAACCTGTCCTGTCAGGTCAACCCTGCTATTATCAAACACATCATTGGAATATACATTCCTCATTTGGGAATTAGAAAAGGTTGCCTCCTCTGGGATGGAGAGTTTCAAGGTCAACCATTTCCTTGTGTGGGACAACCAGAGATGAGGCAGCTGTACTCTTGGAGAAGGAAGCTTTAGATTAATACCAACTGGGACTCCTTAGCAGAGTATGGCCTGTACAAATAAAATACATATAATAATACATGATCTTTCTGCACCAGCAGCACTTTAACCACAACTCACCACACTACCAGCACCACTCCCCAATTAACCACTCCCCCTCCTCTCAGCAAAATCCTGGTCTTCTAATGTTGCCTATCTTGGTGAATCGCACACCTTCTATCCAGGTTCAAAATAAAAATACTGCACACACGCCAACCAATCAAATGTCAAGGTCTATCTTTTTTTCTTCAAGATTTCTAAATTTGATTTCTCCTCCACAGTCTGCAGCTGCCGAAATAAAGATAATCTGTCCCCACTGGTCTCTACATCCCTGCCTTCCACCCCCACCATTCTGGATCCCTTCTGATCTAATAACTCAAGAGCAGTCAGCTTCTTCATCCACGGGAACAGGTCACTGTTTCATGGCCTCAGTAATATCTTGAAGATTATATGAGCATGCACAATCTAGCCAGTGACCACTCTACTACTTCTGCAAATCTTCTCATGAATCTTCCCTTCCTTGACTACACTGAACTGATTTTTTTTAAGGTTTCAATCATGTTAGGCTTGTATTCACTCCATTTCCTTTAACACTAAAGAATGACGATCTAAGTAGAAAATTCCAAGTATCAAAGACAGACTACAAGGCAAAGCAAACCTATAATTTTCCTTTACACTACTTGTTACAGTTTGTATGTCTTTAATGGTATGATGAACTTCTATTCTTCACAAGACCCAGGCTCCAAAACAAACATAAATGTTTTAATAAAGAAATGAATAAATATTCTTTCAAGTATGCCCATCCTCTTGTGAAATTCCTAGTACAAACAACACAGCCTTGAGAAATGCTCAGTGAATAAATCAATGGAAGGCATGGACCACCACTATATCAGAAATGCTGAAAGAAGTTCTTCCAAGAGAAAAAACAAGATACTTCAAGAAGCCCCCAACCCAAAGGAATTCCACTGCCAGCCTATGAATTTCAATTCATAGCAAACACAGGTACCACTGTCCCTTAATGTTTTCAAGGTCATAAACTTCATGGAAGCAGACGATTGCATCATTCCCCTATGGAGCGGCTTGTAGGTTCAAACCACTAGCTTTCCTTTGTGAAGCCTACTGCTTAATCCATCACACCTACAGGGATCCCAAACCAGATGTCAGACCCTCTGAAAAAATAAAGAAGAGCATTTGAGAAGAAATAAGTGAAGGACAAACAATAGCTCATTTTTCTTATTTTTTGCTCTTTTAACAGATAATAGTTTGTTTAAAATAATAGTAGAACAAACATAATTAAGAATATTGATTATGGATCGGTGAAATGAAAGTCATAATACTAAAAGGGATGTGAGAATACTCTGATGGTAACTGTACTACAATAATTATGGATTCAGAGTGCTAAATCTTTGTCCATAGAGCCACTTGGTAACCATCAAGTGGGTAAGCCACCAAACTTTTGGTTAGTACCAAATAGTGAGAGAACCAAAAATTATAAAGGCAGTATGATTGATAAGCTAAGGAAAAAGAGAAAATAGCATATAAAAATATAAAATGTACCCTGCTAACATTCATCCAAGGAAAGGAATAATAATTCTAAGAATTTTAGACAAAGCACATTTCAGAGTAAGAAAAATAATAATAAAGGTGGGGCATAGTATAATGTCAAAATGTTCAATTCTATTAGGGAAAAAAATCATAATCCTAAATATATATTATACACCTAACAAGAGAACATCAAAATATGTCATGCAAAATGCATAGACTGTAAGTAACACTATTACAGTATTATAGTAGATGCTTTTATCACTCTTATATCAGTAATTGACAGATCTAGTAGGCAGCAAAGCATTAGGGACATATCTGAACATATCGATAAACTTTATCTAATTGATATAGGGCTGCTATGAGTCAAAATGGAGATGAAAAGAGGATTAATAAAGAACAGGGTTGAAATTAAGTAGATACTTCAAAATGGCAAAGAAATACAGAGTTGGAAAATATAATAATAGAAATCAAAATATATAGGCAAGAACAAATAAATTCAAAATATATGAGACAGAAAAGAAAAAATTGAAAGATAACTGCTGAACATATTTAGAAGCCTCCCTAAAATATAGAATATGAGATTTGTAATCACACCTTAGACTAATAGAAAAATAATAACTAATCCCAGCATAAGAGCCGTGAGTGGTTCAAATGGCTAACACACCTGGCTGCTCACAGAACAGCTGGTAGCAGGAGTACACCTCAGGGCCCTTCGGACACATACAAAAAGTCAGTGGTTCAAACCTACCCAATGGTATCTCAGAAACAGACCTTCTGAAAGATCGAGCCACTGAAAACCCTACAGAGCACGCTTCTACTCTGTCGCAAGTGCAGTCACTTTGGGTAAGGCTTGATTAGACACAACTGATTTGGTTTCCTCCTGGGGTGGCCTGCATTATGTGCTAGGCATTGTACTAGGTGCTTTGAGCACTTATTCAGCACACATTTAATGGTCACAGTGTATGAGGTAATGTTATCCTTGCTTTAGAGAGGAATTATCTGAGTACAAAGTTTCATGAATACTAATTACTGAAAGTAGATTCAAACTCAAGTCGCTTGAATCCAGCCTCTGCATAAGTATTGCTATGTATGCATTACTGAAAAGCTATTTTTAAAGAATAAGGGCAGGATAAACACAATTGCAGACAAAATTGAAGAAAGAATAGCAATACTGACAACCAATTATAACTTGTGAAAAGGATTTCTGAAGGATTCAGATTTCAAAGAAGGAAAACGCATCATTGAGTATGTAAGATAATGAGAGTTTGTAAGCAAACACACACACCTGGGTTCTCTCTTCCTCTGGAAATATCACCCAAACCAGAATGTACTTGCACCGAAGAGTATTTTATTGAAGGAATGGATCCACAAAGATGAGAAAAGAGGAAAGCGAGGTGAAATAAAAATTGTGGAACCTAGAAAGCACACAATATGGTGTTACTGGATAGCATACACTGGAGAAAGGCCACTCTTCAAACTCACAGCAGAGAAAGCCTAGACATTAGTCGCTTCTTGAGCAGTCTCCTCGAGGCTTACGGTTGGCAGCAGTAGGAACTTCTGGAAAAGGACGTAAAGTGGATGAGACTATGCATATTCCTTTTTCACGTCAAGAGCTCAGGCATTGCAATGGATGAGTGTGTGACTGTCTATGGACAGGTGAACAAAAAGCCCATTAGCTTCATCAGAGAAATCCAGGTCACTTTGCTTCGGACTATAAGTCAGAATGGACTCAGTGGATGTGGGTTTGGTTTGTCTGGTCTCTCACCTCACAAAGATGGGGGTGCCATATGAGATGTAGTAAATTCACATGGCCCTTCTAACGGTAATTCCTCATGTGATGTATTATAATTCTGGATTCTTAGCCTGTGGAAGGAGGGAGCTATTTGTTACAAGATTAAGGTGGGGTTAAGTCTTGACTTTAATCAATGGTGTGACTTAGCTCATATCCCTTGTTTCTTTGAGGGAATCTTTAAGACTACTTTACTAAAGAGTACTATGGTCTGCTAAAATACCAACAAAACAGGCCTCCCTCAAAGTCATTCTTCAGTATAGAAGCCACAGAGAGAAAGCCAAGAACCACTGGAAGAGCAGGTCCAAGATCTCTGTCTTAAGTGGTGGAAACTGCCTAGAAGAGATGCAAACGAGTGTGATACAGCCTCAGAGGAGCAGCACCTGAACTATGAACTATGAGGTACTTTCTCCTCATCTGGCCGAGATTGTGAGGTTGAAGGGTAGGCTATCTTCCTGGCTGATGGAGGCAAGCTCCAGGGGACCATGTGACTGAAAGTTTGCAGATTGTAGAGAGACTTGGATGCTGGCTGAGGAGAAGTGATGCTGTGGAGCAATGACTGTGTACTCACTGTGTGCTGATCTTGACTTGTAAAACCTATTAACTCCCCTAATAAACCCTCCTAACTGTGAGTATTGTCTGTGAGCTGTGTACGGCTATTGCAATGGACTCTTGAACCCAACACAGAGTGTCCTGGGAGGAATGGTTGGCATCAGAACAGAGTAATGAATGATGGAGGGTGAACACATGTCTGATCCCTGCCTCATGGAAACAGGGAAGCCAGAGGAGGTCAGAGACAGCCAGCGTCCCCTATGCTGTTTACTGCATTATACTCACCTCCAGAAGAGAAGATGTTTACTTTCTAGATGTGAAAAGAGAAGTTGTCAAGACTCAAAGTTAGCAGACATATTTTGTGAGGTGGCTTGTATAGAAGCCAAGGGGATTCCCTTACGACATGCAAACTGAATGCTGAGATTCCCCCAGGCCTTTGGGCCACCCCTACTTTCAGCCCCTTCACCCCTTCTCCAACCCCACTCCATTTATCAAGATGTTAATGGGAAATTTTGCTCTTTAGGAATAAATTGGATTCTTTTTCTCACAAGATGTGGCACGTCTAACAAAGAAGACTGAAAACACAGTTATTAAGGAACCCTCAATAGGATTCCCACATTACTGAGACTTCACAGTAACAAGTTCCAATCACACATCCAAATCTGCCCATCGGATCAGATTTCCAGTTCTCGCTCCTTAACTGAAGAGCCCTGGTGGTCTACTGGTCATATGCTGAGATGGGGCCTTCACGGTCACAGTTCACAGACGCCACCAGCGCCATGGGAGAGAGACAGGTACAGTCTCGGAAGCCCATAGGGTCTCTATGAGTCACCACTGAATAGGTATGGTTTTTGGTTGGGTTCTTAACTCTGCACCATCAACTCAAGATTACTGAACCTGAGAAAAGGTTTGCAATTGACAAATAAAAGTGAAACAACAGAAAACATTAACTGAGGCAACTTGGAAAATATTCTGACCAGGATAGGAAAATGTAAAGAAAAATATTAATATATCCATATGGATCTGAGAAGGTATTACAGCAATTGAACTAAAATAAGACATAAAAAATAAATTTAGATCTCAACTCTTTTAAATTATAAAAAAAAAGTATGATAGCAGACACTCAGAGCTCAAAATGCATGTTCAAAAAAGGTGAAAGTAACCTACTAAGAAGAAGAAATGGACACACCTGATTGGACATTAAACTTCAAAAACCTAAGTGACTGCCATGGAGTCAATAGCTCATTCATAGTGTCCCCCTGAGGCTTCTGAAACTGTAACTGTTTACAGGAATAGAAAATCCCTTGGAGCTGCTAGTGGTTTTGAATAGCCGACCATGGGGATCACAGCCCAACATCTCACCACTCCACCACCAGAGCTCCTTGACTGGACATAGGGGTCATAAAAGTGAAATGAGTGGAAGAATAAAAAGGAGGTGGTACAAAAGGCAAATAAAGATATATATGTATATATATATCTATGCCAGTATAATGAATTATAATGAATGGGAGAATGGTCTAGCTCAATCACAGGTATCACCTGTCCTTTCTCATGAGGATGAGGATGAGAACAGACATTCTGAAGGAATGAACACCAGGGGAGAAGGAGAGGTGAACACCATGGTAGCGAAAGAGTTGGAGATCTCAGAGCCGAGATGCAGGTGGCTTCTAGGAAAGGTAAATATCATTATTATCTATCTTTTATAGAAAAATAAAAGATAACCTGAGATACGCTAAAGCTCACTACTAAATAAAACATTTTAAAATTACAAATACCAATATAATAACCAGAATGTTAAATAAAATTAAAATAATACCTAATGAAAGCATAGTGAAACTTCAGAAAACTAGTCGGAACAAAAAGATCATACATGTCATTTCAAATTAATGAGAAAAATTTCCTTTCAAAAGATAGCACATATCGAAATTTCATCAGATTTCTCAAAATTAATGTTGACAATGCTAGACAAATTTTTGAAGAAAAGGAGCATTCTTTTACAATTTAGAACTCTCAATCAACTATGCCAGTATAATGAATTATAATGAATGAGAGAATGGTCTAGCTCAATCACAGGTATCACCTGTCCTTTCTCATGAGGATGAGGATGAGGATGAGAACAGACATTCTGAAGGAATGAACACCAGGGGAGAAGGAGAGGTGAACACCATGGTAGCGAAAGAATTGGAGATCTCAGATCCGAGATGCAGGTGGCTTCTAGGAAAGGTAAATATCATTATTATCTCAGAATCTGAGAGATGCTTCAGAAAATTAGCAAAGCATTCAGTTTCCTTCATAGAACACCACATATTCCTAATGTTGGGGAATAGAAAAGTTATACATGAAAGGAAAATTCACCAGTTGATCAAACTCATTTCTAAGTTATCATTTACAATGTCATAATAACTTAAACGTGGAATATTGACTGGCCAAAATTATGATCTAGTATTATCCTGTAATAACATGCCTCAAGATGATGCAAATTTAAATACTAAAGCAGTTTCCTACAGACACAGGGTCACCTTTTCATTTTCTGTGAAAATTTGGTTGGGGAGCTGAGAAGGAAATTGATCTGACTTCTGGTCATTGGGAACTCTATCTAGTGAGCACACAGTGTCCTCACACTGGAATCCAGTGCAAGTTTTTCTATTTTTAATACTGTGCTTTTGTCAGGGGTAAAAACTTAAAATGCTGTTTTCAAAAATCTTATACTAATGCAACCTCACAATGGTTTAGTGACAAGAGAGAATTACAGCATCAGATTGCAGCAACATCTGCAACCTAAAAAGGAAGAAAAATAAAACCAAGAAGGAGCAAAACAAGTAAATAAAAATAATGGCGGTAGGTATCAAAAGAACGATTAAATAAAATGAAAGTTACTGCCTCTTGTTAAATAGTGAGGACGTGGGCAGAAACCCGGTGTTTGCATAAAAAAATTAAATGAAAACTTGTACACATTCACATTATTACTAATTTAAAAGGAAACTAAAATAAACCATGAAAGGGAACAGTAAGAATAATGTATAATTCACAAGGTTAAGCAAATATAAATATTAGAAAAAGTAGTATAGAGTTGGGAGGGTGGTAATACAGCATCAACCAATACAAAATCCTCTATTCTGGGAGATATTAATTTTAGACTTTGTTAAATATGCATAATAAACGTTTTACAGCAATTACTAACAGAAAGTAAATTCAAAAGGAGACTAAAATAATGCATTAATATAGTTATAGTAATAGCTAAGCTATAAGCTAAACAATAAAACAGTTAAGCTTTTAGAGATAGAGGGTTTTCTCATGTTGTCAAAAATTGATGTATGCACAAATAAGTATGCAAGCTGGGCAGATGTAGTGGTATGCAGGAGCACAAAGCATATCTACATATGAATTTGAATGTGCTGAAAATATATTCACGCATACAGTAGGCTTTGTTGTTGTTAAATGCCATCAAACCACTCTCAACTCAAAATGACACGCAGTAACGGAGAAGCCCCTGGCGTGGGGCTGGCACACCCTAGCCCTCAGAGCGCCATCCTTGCTCTTCAGCACTTTGAAGAGGTCTGTGCAGCAGATTCTCAAACATCACTTGATTCTGTGCCTGCTGCTCCCATGAGTGCTGCTTGTGGATCCATGAAAAATGTCTTTCAAAATTTCAAATTCTTATCTTATCATGACAGCATCTACTGGTCCAATTGTGAGTATATATATTTTTGTGTCCTTTACGTTAAGTTGAAATCCATCACGAAAGCCTCTTTTTCGATTTTGTACCAGCAAGTGCTTTAAGTCCTCTTCAATTTCAAAAAGCAAGGTTGTGTCTCCTCCATATCAGATCCTGATATCTGATATCAGACCCTGAGGTCACGTTCTTACTCATGTAGTCCAGCTTCTCTAATTATCTGCTCAGCAGACAATGCGCGAGTACGGTGAGAGGTTAGTACTCTACACATACTTATTCTAATTTCAACCAGGCCATATTCCCTTGTTCTGTTCAAATGTAACAGAGTTTAAGTATTTGTGAAGAATTAATATAGTTCAATATTTATTATGCTCAAGTTATATACAGTTTATATATCTATATAGATTTAGACAGATAGATAGATGTATGACTTATCAGACATGATTTTAAACTTGAAAGCATATCAAGTTACCCTAATTATCTGTTATTATGGATTTCTTACTGAGGAATGCACTAGTCAGATAGTGCTATTGGACTCTGAAATATAATTTTTCAGTAGTGAATAATGTGCCTCAAATCTTAAGCTAAGTGGGGGTTTAAAAGATACTTCAAATACTTTTCTCAAAACAACTTGCATGGCTGAACTCATTTATGACTAAATATCTATAGCGGTGCTTCATAATGCTTCAACTAAAAGCATTTTTATAGAAAAGACTAGGAAAAATCAGAAGTAAGACAATTAAAATAAATTATTCACAAAGCATTGGTATTTTGACATTGGGAGGTACATGTCAAACTTTCTGTGGTTGAGATTAAGAAATTGACAGATTTATTTCCAAATACTGCAGTCACCAAAAATATACACAGTAGTACTATTAGAAAGTGTCCGCCATTCAAACATTGATTAATTTTACTGCCTCCTCCACCCAGCACCTGTGAGGCTTTCTACTCACTTAAAGGATCATGAATTCGAAAACCTGTGGGGGCCATTCTACCTCATCCTATAACAGGGTTCTCAACCCTCCTAAAGCTGCGACCCTGTAATACAGTTCCTCATGTTGTGGTGACCCCCAACTATAAAATGATTTTCGCTGCTACTTCATAACTGCAATTTTGCTACTGTTATGAATTATCATGTAAATATCTGATACGCATGATGTATTTTCATTGTTACAAATTGAACCTAATTAAAGCATAGTGATTCATCACAAAAACAATATGTAATTATATATTGTGAAATATTTATTTCTGATTACAAATAAATGAAATTTTGTCTTGAAGCATGGTGCAGCATGGGTAACAGTCTTCATGCTGGGTACTTGAATGTGGATGTATCTGCATGTGGGCGGACCCACCTGGAGACAGATAGAGGAATGGTGTCTCAGTTCCTAAGACCATCAGAAATATGTTTTCCAATAGTCCTAGTTGACCCCTGCAAAAGGGTCATTTGACCTCCAAAGTGGTGGCGACCCACAGGTTGACTGTGGATCTATAGGCCCCTATAGGATTTATAGGGTCACTATGAACCAGTGAGTGTGAGTGCACAGGTTTTGTGAATGTTGCATGTAGAATCTTTAAAGCAGAGGAGTGCAAGCATCTTACGTTAAAAGTTGCCTTTTCTCTTTCATTGTATTACAAATAATATTTTCAGACAACTTGAACATTAAGACAAAATTTCTTTGCATCGAAAGTGGTGCACTGACCATATATTCATTTACTCATTTGTACATGAAGCACATATGAAGTACTTTCTTTATGGCTAGGAGAAACAAAGACTTATTACTAAGCCCTAAAACATACAATATAGTCACAAGAGGAGACACTGCTATACTGAACAATTAGAGAGAACATTTTTCAATGACAAGTTACCATCCATTTGCCTGCAGCAAAGACAGGCGAGACTCCTCTGAACTGCAGTCATTAGCATCCTACTAACACAGGGGTCTCCATCCTCACCCTGCTAGCAGCTAATGTACTGCATCTTCTTAAGGTTACCAAGGTTAAAGCATTGCTCTACTCCAGCTAGTCATCTAGAATCACTGATGTTTTTAATATCCTCTATTTCGTTTGCCATCTTTTGTTTCTTTCCCAGTAAACTATATCAAACCACATAAATTTTAAAACCAAACAAAACATTTTATATAGTTTCAGCTCATAGAGTATAGGGCTAAGAATACCTGCTGTTATTTCTTGTAACTTACAAATAAAGCACTTAAGAAACACCACCAGTAGCCATAACTGTTGGTAGGCGTAGGGGTGGGGGAACCAACTCTCTCTATATTAGGAGTATATCATAATATATTAAATATATATGAATTACTGAATATATTTACATATATCTAGATTTCTAAATATATATCAGGGTTACTAAAAAATGTAATACCAAACTATTTGCTGTTGAGTTGACACCAACTGTGGGTGAACCCATGTGTTTCAAAGTAGAACTGTGATCTATAATGTTCTCAGGAACTATATGTCAAACATGGGAGTAACGGAAGCATCATAAAGTGGAAGAAAACTCAGATGAAGCCCAACGTGTGGCCTGAGTTTGATTTATGAAAGAGAGAAATTATTTTTTCGTTCATTCACCTCAAGCACCCACCTCATTCACCCCAATTCAGAATCTCAAGACATCATCAAAAAGCAACAACCAAAACAATGTAGCAACTTTTTTGGACAAAGTAATTGACTATGTGGTCTGACCTTCCTTGCAGGTTTGAGCTTACATGCCCAGAATGAAAGTATCAACCACTATATACCAAACATTCCTCTGGGCTATGCTTAAAGAAAGCAACTTTAAGTGACAAGGCCATGGAGATGGCTTGAATACTGCTTGATATTTAAGGAACAGACTCTCCAAATCCAGTGTCCCTCAGTGGTGACACAAACCTACTGCATGGGTAGCATCCATCCTAGCTATCTGACATCAACCTATGGACTTGATTGCAAGGCGCCCTGATGAAAACATCCTGATGCTCAAGAGTCTTGCTTTGTTGAGAGTAATAACGTTCTCTGCTGCTGACCCAGGAGTCTTATGTGTTTTGCAGCACTCTTGGAACGGTAACGGGTTACTTTATTATTTTGTAAACAGAGTAAAACTAAATCCCACACTCAGTAATGATATCCCCCTCTGTGTACTAACTATTGGCTAGGAACTAGGATGAGAGGAGATACAATCTTAGAAGCACTTTTCATATACTACATACTTACTAAGATTGAGGGGAAAATATAGCACTTGGTAACACTTATTCACATGTTACTGAGGAACACTATAGGTAGGTGTACCTGTGGCATGTAGCAAGGAAAACATCAAAAGAAGCAACTAAGTATGATAACCAATTAAAAGAGTTAACCAGCAGAAGTATAATTTATCATTACAAGTATAAAAAGGAATAGAAAATCCATGCATTAAAAGCCACATGGTAGTGTGGAATTACCAAAAAGCAACTTGGCCTTTGGGTCCTAGTTCTTGAACCATGCCGGATGGCTTTTGTCCAGATTGGTGGGGAACTCCACCAGTAATAGATCTTTATCCAGAATGACTGTAGGACACTCTGTAATTGACCTTTACAGAGCTGGGCCAGAGTCCTCATCCTTTAGCTGAGCTCTACAGGAACTGCCCAAGGAAACCCACCGGTCTAACCTTTCCCAGAACTGCCTTTGGGCATGATCTGGACCTGATTTTTACAGGGGTTAGCTTGGGGTACATCTCACCTCCAGATGCCCCCCACCCATCCTGCCGAGCAACTATAAAAACCTAGCATACAAAGGCTCAGATGGCATTTAATGATCCATGGGAAACCAGAAAAGAGGGCACCCTTTGTACTGCCCTTTGAGCATCCAGGACTGGGTGAACTTGCTCTGACACTGGTTGCAGTGGTTGCAACATACATGCAAGAAGATGTACAGACAATAAGTGGACCCAGTTGGTGATAAGGGTGTAAGAAGGAAGTTGAACTGAGAGCCCAGTCCCTAGGTACAGATAGCACTGACAGTCTATGTGACCAAGGCAAAGCCCAAAGGAGGTCAACAACACCTCATATTATGGACTCCCCCGTTCACTGTTTATATTCCTTAATTTCATCAGTGTTGTCACATTATATTCTCCAGTTCATATATTCTTCAAGCACAAGGACCACATTTGACCACTCCTTCATAATCTCTTCATTTTTAACACAGTCCAAATCAGAATAGCTGCTCAATTAATGTAGCTGTACGTTGTTTCTTTTTCCTCCCCTACACACCTTTACAACATAGTAATACAAAACACACTAAGTCATACAGCGTACAGAAATAATAAACCTACTGAAATTTTAACCTATCTAATGATTTAGTGAAGTTCATGAATTGCTTCTAAACCACTAAATAATCACACAAAATAAGTCACATTGTTTTAAAATATTGGTTTTGCTAGATGTATACAGATGAACTTACAGGCAAACTGGAGTTTAGCTTCCCTGCTGACAACTGTTCCAAGTGGATTTGTTGCAAAACATTGGTAGCTTCCTATATCCTGACTTCTGTTGGGGTTAACCACCACAAGATCTCCTCCGTTCAGCTCATAGCGGTAATCCAAACTGAGATCAATGTCACTTCCATTCAGCTGCCATCTGTAAAATACATTTCAAGGATGTTTTAATCCCCTATCAGTATATGTAAACTTGGAAAAGACTGTATTAATAAATATAACTTATAGATGACTCCTCTCATTAATAAATGATACTGCATACATTATGCAGGAGATACAAAATCAAAGATCAAATATGTGCACATATTTATCAGAAGCAAAGGTTAAAGTAGAAAGTACAACAAAGTCTCATCTGGAAGTTAAACATTTAAAAAAACTGTCAGGAAAGTGAGGAAAATGTTTTGTTCATAGGGGGAAATTAACCTGGGTTTGTACAGGCAAAGATGAAGCAGAAAGTTGAGGTAATTATCTCAGATACTTCAGGCCAATCTCACACTGACAACGAAGAGGAGAAAGCACATAGTTCTTCGATTTACCTAGATTGAATAAGCACATTTAATAAGCTAATTGGATAACTGCTAAACGATCTATTTCAATTTGTCTAGGTAAATACCTGTCCCTTAGGCACTCACCACTTTTCTAAACCCTCACCATGCAATTTACTAAATGGTATAGCTTGGTCACAACACAAGCACCGCCGAGAGGGTCTGAATACACCAAGCATGAACCTAGAGCAAGGGATCCTGGTGGAGTGGGGGGCGACGTGTAGGGCTGTTAACAGCAAGGCAGTGGTCCAGACCCGCCAACACGTGGCGACCAGTGAGGCTGTCTGCTTCCATAAATGTCTACAGATTGGGAAACCCAAATGAACTGCTCTTCACTGCCTCACAGGATCACTGTGAGTTAGAACAGACCCAACGGCAGTGTGTTTTGTCTTTGCTTTTAATCCCCAGAACCATATTTAGCAATGAACAAATAGAAAAAGATAAGGGAAACAATAAAGAGCTGTCCTTAAACCAGGATTTCTTTCTGCGGTTTTGAAACAGTAAATATATTTGTCCCATCAAAATAAATTTCACCTTTGAAAATTCATTCTATCTGACAACCAAAAACTCAGTCATGAAATAAATTTTAAGCACCAACCTCCTAAAAAATGGCAAGTCTTTAACTAATTTCATCATACAATAAAATTATAATTCTATCAGGCTAAAATGTTAAAATATCATCACAATAATAATCTCAAATGCTCGTTTATAGCAATCTTAAGAAGTAATCCCAATAGTTAACTGAATGTTAATTTTATAGAGCACGTAAAAATAAACAAAACAATAGAAGTTCAATTCGTTGAAAACTATTATAAAATTATTATTATATTAACTGGCATCGAATATGACATAGACGGTCTGTTTTAAATTATATTTTAAAATATTTAAAATTTCTGTTTTAAATATGAATATTTAACTAAACATTTTATATATTTTTTCAAAATATGGACATTATCTCAAACTAAGCCAAGGATCTGTCACAATGATGGGTTAAAAGGCATATTAAAATGCTGTTTGTTTTATCATTTATGTAAAGTTTACATACATATCATTTATGTAAAGTTTTAGCATGACAGTAAGTAAGTAGTAGACATGTAGGAGGTCTTCGGGGGTACAAAGGTGCTTTAGGCAGTCTGGTTTTACTACTTGAACTGAGTAGTGCTTCCTCTATACTCATCATCATTCTCTCTTGACGGCCTGCATAATGTTTTGCAGTTGAAATAATGCATAATGCATTTTTAATGAAGAAGTGCTACAGAAATTAAGTAAGTTTATAAATTTACTTTCTACTGTTCAACATGTTTGACTCTTCACTCAATTTTAAAATCAAGATACTTTTCTTTCTTTATTGACATACAAGCCTCCAAGGTATAAAGCAACAATTCTGAGAAAGAAAAATTAAATTAAGAGATAGAAATATAAAAAGAAAATATCCAACTATTTTCTTCAGTACTTAAAAGAAAAATAGAAAAGAATAAAAAGCTAACATTTTCTCATCTGTGGCAGGTTTTTCCTGGTGAATTTTCCCTTTTGCTCTTCACTTAATTCTCAAGGTATGGATTTACATGAGCATTTTATATCACCCTTCTTCCCAATTTTTAATATTTCTACTTGCTTTTTGTTTGAGGTTTCTCTGGTTTGTTTGATCATTGTTGATTTTTTCTTTAATTTTAAAATTTTGTTTTGTATGTTTTTCTGTATGTGAAATCCACACAGATAGATATGGTAACTCTATAGAGACCATAACTCTATTAATAATTTCCTAGGGCCATAACAGGGTTGGATTGGGGAAATGAGCATAATAAAGAATAAAATGAATTAGTGAATTAGAATCTACTTCTTAGAGAGATCTTCAAACTTTCAATGCACACAATCCAAATCTGAGAAAAATTAGTTTATATCATCCTCATCAAGCAAGCAATGATTGTTCGTTCTGGGACACAAGTTGCTAAACAACTTTCCTCTCTCGATCTATCCTAGCCTGTGTGTCAATCTAAACCTTCTCATCCTTCTTCCCTTTCTCCCCTCCCTCCCATTTCGTGGGCACTATCCATTCAATACAGTCATGCATATCCTCCATGAAGAAGACTTGGGTGCTTTCCATTCCAGGTCAATGCACACCAGCACAACTACCACCAACTTGTAGGCTTTTGAGTTGTTGCAATGCTGACCAGGTTGCAGTGAGCTACAAACTAAAAAAAAAGAATTGGCAGTCTACTTCCTACAATCAGCTCTTTGCATCACCATGGTATTCTATGCCATTGATCCGATGGATGATGTAGGATCTAGGCATGAAGTGTTCACTTCCTGGGTGCCTGG
>NW_022103928.1:3261099-3264320 GCF_000313985.2 Echinops telfairi | reverse complement strand
CATTAAATGGAATTCTTCCTCAGGTGATATAAAATTTCTCATTATCTTATTAAACATTGATTTTTTTTCACTTGCTGAAAGTAATATATATATATATATATATCCTTTGTTTAAACTTCTCAAAGTGTAAGCAACTTCTCATTCTGGACTTCTAAAAGTTATTAAATACAGGTGGTTCTCAGATGCTAAATATCTTGAATACATGAAGCCTCTAAATATGGACCAACCCATGTAAAGTCTAAAAATTCAAGGCACATAAACACTATGTGCTTTACTGTGTTATTATATGCGAGGTGTTTGCATGTGTTTAAAAGTGTTTCTTTGAGGGGGTTTTTATGCATAGAAAGGTACAAGGTGAACGCTTTCTAACTGTTCTAATTTAAGTACCTGAGAACAATTGGCTGATTTTCAAAAGTAGACTGCCAAACCTTTCTTCTTAGCATGGAAATTCCTCTGAACCAATTTCAGCATCTTGGCACCTTCAGCCCTCCACTATCAGGCAGCTGCCGGTTGTGTAAGAAGTGCCTTGGCCAGGAATTTAACCTGGATCACAAATGACCACTGCCTCTACCTTATTTATAAACCTGGCTATTTTTCATTTGTACAAATTAAACTGACAAAAAAATAAGATAATGCATTACACCCCTTTCACAAATATGGGTTCATTTACTTTTCACAACGGACTTACTTTTCCTTGTGGGTATTTTTATCATCCAATCATTTTGGCTACATGGACACTTAGTTGTTGTAAATAGTGACAGGTACATGACAGAGTCAAGTGGTAAGTTTTGGAACCTTGTGGAGGCAGATTTTATCTCTTAGTTTGCACATTCACACTCCTTTAAGAAAAACGCAATTTCTAATGCTATCGGGTATCTGCCCAGTACACCGGGAGTTCTAAGTACAGTCTCAGAATGAAATCTTTTAGAAAAAAGGAAATTGTTGAAAATTTTATTAAAGTGTATCTGCATAACCAAATCCAAACCCCAAAGGCTTAATGCAGTGATGTGAAGCGAAAGAGACAGTCCAAAGGCTGTGGAGCTACATACACCAGCCTTTTAATTGTATTACTTACAGTGTGATCTAGAAATAGACTAACCTTGAAGCTTTAAATTGGTGATAAATGTCACAAGATTAAATACGTTTGCATCATCATCATCATGTTTTAAAGTTCTTGAAATATCGTGTAAACTCACCATCGGCCTTCAGTGTTCAAATACTCATTGTAAACGAATTAGGATTTGCTTTTAGAATCCACAAGTGACTAATGGTTTATTGTTCTTATTTCACAAATCTACTGGCTCTTAGGTGAGATGCTCTCCTGCCCTTTAACTGTATGGGCCAGAAATCATATATGTATCTGTTTCTCAGTCAATAACTACAGGTTAATACTTGGGAGAGTGAATAGCAAGTGTTGATCTGTTCACATTTGGCCCACCTGAGGTGGTATACACTTGGTCAACTGTCCTCTCTTAACCTCAGCTATGTATCCTGCGCAATGAGGATGCTGAAAGTATCCACCTGACTGGCTTGTCAGGTAAAGTGAAAGGAAAACTGGATCCATCCAATAGAGGGGTGGAGTCTGTACATTCCAACACTGAAAACCATGAAAATAAATTTATTTTATAACAATATGCACGATCTTGGAACAACAACTTTTGAATGTGCATATAAAGTATAAATTATCTGGCACTAGAGATTGTTACAGTTAAGGTTTTGTGTCAACTTGGCTTCAGCAGCATTTTCAGTGGCTTAGCAGTTATGACCTAGAAATCCCCATGCTCAGAGGTGTCACTCCAAGCTTGCTTGTTTGTCAACAGCCGGCCCGACAGCCTGTGGTTGCAGTCTTCAGCCACCATCTGACCTGGGCTCATGACCTCTGCAGCCATAAATCTAACCCGCTGATCTTGGGTTCATTTGATGTTGCAGTCATGGACCTGTCATCACGATGCCAATCCTGGGTTCATCAGGCCCTGCTGGAGGAGTAGCTGCCAGTTAACATCTGGCCCCCACACCTGGAACATGCCTGGATTTGGACTCACCAGCTTCTACACCTTTGTGAGTCATTTGCTTGAAATAAACCTCTCTCTATGTGCATACACACCAAGGAGTCCTGGGGGGTGTGGTGGTTAACCGCTGGGCTGTGACCCACATGATCAGAAGTTTGAAACCGCCACTGGCTCTGAGGGAGAAAGACTGAGCTTTCTACTGTTTTTCTAGTTGCGGTTTTGGAAAGCCACGGGGGTCACTGTGAGTCAGCACTGACTCCTTGGCAGCGAGTTCTGTGATATGTGCACAGATATAAGCTTCACTGGTTTTGCTCCTCTAGAAAAGCAAGCCTAAGAAGGAGGTATTTTAAACCTGGTAGTTAATACCTCTAACCTATGAAAACCCTAATTGCTACTTACAGGATACAAGCTAAAACCTCAATGGTGGAGCGCATAGGGATCACTGCCTTCCAACAAAGAATAAGTTAGGGATACATGTGTATAAACACAAAGGGACAGAATAGTGATGTAAATCACTATTTAAAAACAAACTACTTCCTATATTATAGTTAGCAGGGACTTTTCAAAGCTTATAAACTCCATTTGGAGCTGTTTTATTCATTATTAAATTTTCACCATCTGGCGTGAAGTGATAGAGTCACAGAAGTTTCTGAGAGGAGGAATCAAATTCTACTCTAAAGCCATCTTTGACATCCATATATTGGTATTATTGCTGGCTTGTGGCATTGAGTCAGTTTTACCTCACCGTGACTTTTGGGGACAGAGTCAAGTGCCCCCTGACCCCCATAGTTTCCGAGGGTTTTCTTGGAGCTGACTGCCAGGTTTCTTCTGCCACAAAGTGGTGGTTGGGTTCCAACCACCAACCTTTGGATGATTAGCAACTGGAGCTTGCCCATTGCATCAGGAGGCTCCATTACTATGGTCTTCTATAGTGTCAAGAAATAGCACTTATATTCACCTTACTAGTTATTAGGACTACTTCTACCATACTAGATAATATCAACTATAGCAACACGGACACAAATATACACTAATATGGAATGATAATGCTGAAATTAAACAGAGACATAGCTGTCAGTATAATTCAAGACAGCAAGTTCTAAATTAGGACTTCCCCATGCATTTAACAACCAGGCTAGAGAAAATCATCCACTGAAATTGAAACTTACAGAACTAAAAATGTATTGAATGTCTTCAGGTAATAAAAAAAAA
>NW_022103928.1:3223343-3260999 GCF_000313985.2 Echinops telfairi | reverse complement strand
AAAAAAAAATAACCCTAGGATATAATTCACCTCACAATCTGTACAAAGGCATAAAATCTGGTCAAGACAATGCAAATATAGCAATTATTTTGAGGAAAAACAAATGTCACATTTTAGACCTCAGCATAAAGCAAAGAAAAAAAAAAGAACAAAATGATTCACTAGAATTTTGGGGGCTGAAGTTGGGTTTGGGAAATATGCCCACCCTATACAATTGTTAAATCAACAGACAATACTTTATTTAAGTTTTGACAGGAAAATTAGGAATTTAATCACAGACGCAATTTGTGGTTTTAGAAGCTGCTTTCAAGTTAATAGGCAAATGCATTTGTGTTCAAATGCGATGTTTGTTAATATGTTTACTGAAGTGATGAGAATAATTGCAGCCCTTCAAAGAATGAATGTCTGAATTTGAATATTCAATACTTTATCCAAAAATAACTAGTTAGGCTTCAGCAATAATTGCTGAAGATATAAATGAGTAAAGTTGTGATGCTTGGTTTTTAAGATCAAGTTTTTAAAATGTGTGTCATTACATAAATCTACCATTCCTCACTCATTGATAAATTTTAAATATGTAAAAAGCTTTAAAACATTAAAGCTATGCTGGGATTTTAAAAAGTCAGTTACACAGTTAAAATCTATTTAAAACTGATTTGTTATTGCCTCAAAATTATTCAGAGAAGAAATATTGAATTACGTTTACTTCTGTCTTCCCTGCCTCAATTCTAACCTTTTGTTTGTTTGTTTAATAAAGGTGTTCTCAACATCCTTTGGCAAGGTCACGCCTTACAAGACTCAGTCCTGGAGAATCAGATTATTCAATTTCTCAGGCTTTAGAGATGACTTAAAAATGTGAATGTGGCTCAACTGATTTAAAATGTGTTTGGTCAATATATTTATAATCCTCTTCCTAAATCCATGGAGAAAAATAAAAATAAAATGCAAAAGCATGGAAGCATACACTATTTTGTATACGCTTTGTGCTCCTTTTCTGTTGTTATTGTTTGCAAACGACTAAATTATAACACAAACCAACCCTGAAGGACAAAGTAGAACTACACTACTGGATCTTCTAGGCTGAAACCCTTCACAAAAGCAGCTCACCAAGTCCTTTTTCCCACAGTCTTTGGTGGCTTTGAACCATTGACATAAAGGTTAGCAGTCCAGTGCTTATGACTTGCCTTACCCTTCCCAGGTGGGAGGAAAGGATATAAAGAAATCGGGGGTTGTAGTAAAGCACCTTTGTCACATGAAGAACAGCCTATCAAAGAATGGAACCCAAAGGTTAGTTAATCCAAAGAGAAGAATATCGTCTAAAATGATACATCAACCACTTATTTCTCTGATACACTACAAGGCATTCTTGACTTCTGGAACCCAGTCTAATCACCAATTCCCTTTGTTTGGTTTCCCTGCTTCTTAATGCTATTCCTTCCTTCCCCCCCACCCTCCTTCCATAAACCAGTAACTATTTGTGAGCATCTGGAATGCATGGATGGAGAACACGCCATCTTTTCCTTTGCAGGGGATGCAGTAACACTGCATTTGGCGGCCTTTGTAAGACAGGTAGATGTGGGGTGTCACAGACAGGCACACAGTTGGAGCATGAAATCCGCACCCACATTGACCACAGAAGAAAAGTTTCCTGGAAAGACAGTAGTGTAGTCAAGACCCTCTACGACTTGCTATTGACCACTACTTGCTGAAAGAACTAGATACACTTTATGTTTTGAAACATTCACATAGTGTCAACATTTCATTGCTCTTAGTGCTAATGGTGGGCATGGATCTACAGCTCATCCACTGAACCAGTCATGATGCTAAAAGTGGTTGATTTAGAAAAACACAAGGGATTGAGCATAGAAAGCTAGCCGGAAGGATTAGGCTTCTATGGGCCAGACAGGGCTATTTAGATAAACAACACCTATTAATCTTGAGGAATGAATGTAAATTAATAGGGACATCAGATTTTTACATGAGGTTAAGAGATGTATAATGCACCAATCACATATCAAAATTATAGCATATAATACAGTATTAGATATTAACTATTTATTAAATGGTATAAACCCATATGAAGAATTTACAATATTTATAAAAACCCAAACCCATTGACATCAATTTGATTCCAATTTATGGCAACCACATAGACCAGAGTAACAGAGTAAGCTGTCAATCTGAGACTCAATCAAAAGCAGACAGCCTCGTCTTTCTCCTCAGGTCAGTTTGAACAACTGACCTTAGAGTGAGCAGAAAAATACTTAACAATTGAACCATCATGGCTCCTAGCAGCATATATAAAAATCAATGTTATCAATTCAATTCAAATTCATAATAATGTTATAGTACCCTTACAGCAGAGGATCTCAACCTTCCTAATGCTGTGATCCTTTAATACAGTTCCTCATGTTGTGGTGACCCCCAACCATAAAATTATTTTTGTTGCTACTTCAAAACTGTAATGTTGCTACTATTATGAATCAGGCGACCCCTGTGAAAAGGCTGATTGATGCCCAAAGGGGTTGCGACCCAAGGTTGAGAACCGCTGTCTTACAGGAAAGAATTAAGCCACTACTTGGAGTTGCTGAAACTCTAAATCTCTGATAACAGACTGCCTCATCATTCTCCGACAGAATGGCTAGAGGGTTTGAACTGATGAAATCCACTGCACTACTTCACAGCATATAACAAAAGCACCCAACAACTGCAAACGAGTGGATTCAGGCTCAGAGCACCCATGGAGGGTTCCTCTGGTTGTAAATCCTTAGGAGAGCAATCACCTCATCTTTCTCCCTCAGAGTGAGGACTGGTTTGGAACCAGTGATCTTGAAGTTAGCAATTGAACACTTACCCACCAGTGCTGGCAGGGCTCCTTTCATAGCATACAAATATAGCACATACGAGAGGGTGTCTAAAACTTTGTCAAAAGTAGAACTGAGAGATGATGGGATTTTCCCACAAACTGTTTGAAGTCACCTTGTATATAGCCATATACATATTATGGATTAAATGTGTATGTATATACATTCCATAATGTATGTGTGCTCTCAAAGAAACAACTAAAACTTTCTTCCCCAGTCACTCCTTGAATTAATGGTAAAGAGAAAATAGTCTATTGTTTCATTTCCCTTTTCTTTCTTGCACTGCATACATTGAGTTAAATGTCAGCATATTAAATAATGTGTACAATATTATTCCTTTATTAGGACCATACTTAATGGTGGAAACAGAGGCCAGGAAAAAAATCTGAACTTTGAAATGATGGTTAGCCATTACAACTGTGTAACAAAATTTCTTTATCCAGTAGTTTATTTGTTCTACAGAGCTGGAGGACAGAATGATTTTCTTGATCACTCGATAGAAAGTAAAAGGTATAGGAGTACATTCATAAGAAAAAGCTGTAAATCTTACAGTCTAGAGCAGTATTTCCCAAAGCGGGGGATACAGCCCCACCCACCCCTGGGGTGCATTACAATGATCCAGAGAAGCTGCAATATCAGACAGCTACACTTTATTCTGGAGTGTAGGCTACAGCACAAGAGATTATAATTCCAGGGGGTCACGGTATAATTTTTATCTTTCTGAAAAGAAGGCTGTAGGCCAAATAATCTTAGGAACCTACGGTCTGGCAGGGGTGAGGAATGTCTGGGCATTGGTCCATAGAATCCAAAACCAAACTGACTGCCATCAGGTCGATCCGCCTCACAGTGACCCTGTGAACTAGAGCAGTGCTCTCCTCCACCACTACAAGACCTTCAACATCATCAACACCAGCTAATACCGTATGCCTCACCAAGAGAAGCAGTTCTAGCAAAAAGGAGGGCGAGATAATTAAATGTTTGATCAGTGTGGCCCACAGATGGTATTATAAATATTTAAGTCACCCTTGGCAGAAAAAAGGTTCTCTGACCCTGGAAAGCAATGCTATCCTTGGAAGGACATGTTTACTTGTGTCAGTCAATATAATATCCGCTTGCCGTGTGAGCTGGAGTAGACTCGACAGCACTGAGTTTGGGTTTGGGTATATACAACTACCAATCGTTTGAATTGTGGCTAAGGTAACTGGGAAGTGAACTATATCTTATTTTATCAATTTAAATTTCAATGGCACCATGTGGTCATTGTCTATTTTATTTGACAGTAAAGATCTAGAACCGCCAGCTATCCCAAAAGTTGAAAACACAAAGTCAAGAAGACCTTAATTTCCACGGCCTATCTGCATGTCTAAAAAGAATTTATAAAAAAACATGTCAGCACTTAAAAGGAAAGAGGTTACAAAATGAAAACATCTGCATTTGAAACTGATTGTGTTAGCAAATGTACAGTTCTGCTGGACATGCCTGAACTATGGAATGATTTGATATATGTATTAATTCCACTTATTAAAAAAATTTCTGTTGAGAATTTCTGAACTTTTGGATTTCTAATATGGTCATTTAAAAGGTTATTTTTAATGGGAGAGTAACAAAGAAAGGACTTCTCCAAAGATAAGTTTTTCTTGGTATACAAGACAGACTTGGGCTCTCAAATGGCAATCTTTTAAGACTTTTATTAAACTCTATTAGGAATGTTTGAAAACATGGTTGGGATACCTTTAATTTATGGTTTCAAATAACCTCCAAAGTTCGTTTCCCCACTTGTGTGTGTTTTGTATGTGTGTGTGTATATTTATATATATATATATATATATATATATATATGTGTGTGTGTGTGTTTTGTGTGTACATAATATATATATATTATAAACATATTTATTTTAAAGTATCTTTCCTTAAAACTTTTATAATCTCCCTTAGTATTATTTCTATGTCCTCAGTATTAATATATATGAGTGTGAGTCAAAAAGAATTATTATAAAATCATAGACACCTTTATGAAACAAAATATCAAAATATGAAACAGCTGTTGCTTGACCCTCTAACACAAGTAACACTTGTGCTGTCTAGTTTAAACTCCATCACAACAATAGTTTTTGTATCTGGAGGCCGTACATCATGCCCCCTTAAAATATTCTTTGAGTTTGTGGAGCAGAAAAAAAAAGTTTTATGGGACAAGTTTTATGGCATGGACGAAATTCTCCTAGAATGGTTCTCACTAGTCTTAAAGCAAGACCAAGTGATTTTTCTTGATAGTGGGTAAAAATATCCCTCTGAACAATTTTCCAAGCCTTTTCGCTCATCAATACAGTTTTCATTTCTCTACAGAGGCCTTCATAATAAGCCACCAGGAACATACTGGGTCCCTTGAGAGCAAGCGACCAAGATTATCCTTTTGTAACTCTATGAAAACAGACAGCCATCATGATCTTCTGGCTGACCCTTCTGTCTTGAATTTAATTGCCCCAGCAAATACTCTTGGACGCCACATTTTTGATTGGACAGGACACTCTGGGTCTTATTGGTAAATCTCTGTTATGATTTATTCCATAAAACTATCCTCATTTGCTTCGATTTATCATAAAGACTGATGGGATGATCTACTATTTGAGCAAATTGATCTTCACACAGCAGTTTTGACACTCGTGGAGGTGAAAGCTTGCTGGGCTCATGATACTCCTTAGAAACGGAGATCGCCAAACTTTGTGAAAGTCCAGCTTCAACAGCCATCACATCAGGGCTGATGCCACAGTCTTCTTCTAGAAGTTTCCTGACTTTTCTCACAGTATATCCACTTACTTTCCTGGCGGTCTTCCTTCTCTTAGCTGATCTTTGAAATCTTCCTGAAAACATGTGATCCATCTAAAAAATGATATTTTCTGTGAGGCTGCATTCTCATAAACTTGTTTCAAAGCTTCAATGACTCGGGAAATGTCCACTTGAGTTTTGTTAAAAAATTTGATGTGAGCTCTGATTCAAAATCACGTATTCCCCACAACACAAAAAGTGTCTTCTTCGTCTCCTTCTCTCTTTATGAAAGTGCCCTAACAAGACCAAGACTAGTGTATTACCTCTCTATTCTTCGGCACCCAGCCCTTGGCCAGGGAGATATGGTCTGCTTACACTTGTTTTCTTCAAAGAACCCTGTGTGAACTGGATCCCCCAAATAATGCTCTTTTACTTGGTTTAAGTAAACTTTCATATTCATCAGATGCCTTCACTTTAGAAAATCATTAAAGGTACAATAAAAAATGTTGCTCCATTTGATTCCAAGTCAAGCATCTTAAAATATAATAAAGCTTATCTAGCTTGTTAAATGTCTTTATTTAGTAGGCTTAAGATGATAAATTAATTTAAGCCACACATCTCATAGTCCCGCCTTACAGATATTTAGTTAGTGTTAACAAAATGCCAGAACAATATTGTGAAGAATCTAACCAAATTTAAGAATCATTGTACAAGGACAAACATCTTCAATAATATGTTATAAATGGTATAGTTATAAACAAACATATCTCTACGACAATACAATTGCCTAGTATACAAGTTTTTAAAATTATAATAAAATATATTTCCATATTTCTAAACATAGGCTTTTGACTATTTGATAAAACCTCGCAAGCATAATTAATCTACTTATTTAAAAGTGTATTCCTATATGACTTTAAATCTTGTAACTTGGCAATATTTCATCTAAACATATTATCAACAAATTATTCTTAAGATGAATATCAAGAAATAATACTTTACTGATAACAAAAAAAGCCAACTTATGTATCATTCACATTGATTCTTTACTATATTTACAGCCATGTCAATGAAGACAATCTTCCACTTCAAGCAAAAAAACCCCAGATGCATTAAAGACATATGAGGATGTGCTAAAGAAAATTATGGACAAGAAAAATATTTTCAGATGAATAATTTTCTAAGTTTGATCAATTCATCTATCCCCTGAAACAAATATATTTTAGATGTCAAATATGTTTATACCCAATTAATTGAATGATTTCATAAAATAGTTTCGGTTTTTTAACCGAATGGTTTTTTTAATGGTTTTTTAACCATTATAATTTTCTTTTAATGGAGACAATAGGGACAGTAGGGGGCAAACAGAAAATTTGTCTAACACTTCTGCAAACTCTGACCAGTTAGTTATCTAAAATTATGATTTTATTTTGTTGAAAGTACACAGGAGATGCTCAAGAAACATACTGCTGTATGCACTGGACCAATATGCAATACTTCCAAAGACAATGATCTTACCAATTTCCAATTGCACAAATACAATGGTTTATATTCTAACTTAGTCCTGACCTAATTTACAATGACTTCTGGCTTTTATTATTTATATGGGTTAAGAGAACAATAGAAGTTCAAGATCAATATTGGAAGACTCTACAAAATGTAATTCTATCAATGCAGACTGAAGTTTGCTTAATCTTCAGGCTTAGAAAAAGGTTTTGCAAAGCAAACCAATAGTTTAAACAAAGTTTTGGAGGTGGATGCTCACAGCACTTGAAAGAGCATGTTCGAGCTTGTCAAGCAGCCTCTAGCATTGGAGTATCAGAGTCACTTACACAAAGGCAGCATGTGCTCTTTATAAATAATTTATCTTTTCATTAAGTGAGTCCCCTAAGTACCCCAAGAGGTAACATTTTTTTACCGCATGTTATTTAATAAAGTAAATATCCATCTCCTTCAAACAATCCACCATGTAAATTTTTTGTTTGTCAAGTCATGGAAGTTCAGATATCCCCCCCCCCACACCTTTTCTTTACATCCTTGGGTCACCCCGAGTCAACACTGACCAATGGCATAGAGAGAGAGAGTGAGAAACTCTGCTTCTTTCTTTCAGTCCAGAAAAAATGAAACCATGTCAATCATATACAAGATAGATGCAGTGATTTGCTTAGCATATCAGGCTTAAAAGTAGAGCTTCATGTGTTACTTATTACACGTAAATATACTGAAGGGAAGACACAGTTCACAGTTGCTACATCGAATCTCTAAAAACCATTGAAATTTCCAACATTTCACTGTACCTGTAATGAGGTGAAGGGTTGCCTCTTGCTTCACAATTTAAAGTTATTTTTTTATCTTCTGAACCAACAGGGAAAATGCTGTTGCTGGGCTCTTTCATAAACACAGGGCCTTGGAAAAGAAGTTCATCTACACAGGTGGGAGACAAACCAAATACAGGGAGTCAAAGATATGGTCCAACAGGCACTCTAAAGTGGAAGAAGAAAAGAAATGAAAGAAAGAAGCCCCAATTGCCCACAAAAGCAACACAGTCTTAGGCACTGCTTCATACTAATAAATTAAAGTAGTTTATCAGCAATGATCCCTAGTTCACCTGGGACAATTATAAAGGGATGAAAGTTGATATAAAAACACTGATATTAAAATTTCTTCAAGCTGTAAATAAAGCTGCAGGAGTCACTGTGCCATCCCTTCTCTGTTCGTTTGTCCTGGGATGGCTTGCTTGTTGCTGGGATACTGGAAGCTGTGACACTGGTACTTCAGGATCACTAAGCTCCCCCACGAAAGACAGGTTTCAGTAAAGGTTCCAGAATAAAGCAAACTGGTAAGAATGGCCTAGTGATTTTCTAAAATTAAAAGTGAGTCAAAGTACACCTTATGGAAAAAAAGGAACATTTGTGGTATATTGTTGTTGTTGTTGTTGTTATTGTTGGGTGCCCTTGTGTTGGTTCCAACTCATAGCAATTCTATGTACAACACAATGAAATACAGCCAGGTCCTACACCATCCTCACAATAGTCGTTACATTTGATCCCACTGTTGCAAACATTGTGCCGGTCCATCTTTTAGAATCTCCCTCGTTCTCATTGCCCTCTACTTTGCCAAGCATGATGGAGTCTCCTGGGACTGGTCTCTTCTGACAACATGTTCAAAGGCATGAAATGGAGACCTCATTCTTGTTTTTAAATAGCTTTCTGGCTGCACGCCTTCCAAGACAGATTTGTTTGGGTTTTTTTGGCAATCTATTGCACTTTCAATATTCTTTGTTTGCACCATAATGCAACCCATCAATTTTCCAGTCTTCCTTATTCAATGGCCACATCTCACATGCATATGAGGTGATTTATAAATGCCACGCTTGACTGCGACATACCTTAGCCCACAAAGTATCCTCCTTGTTTTCCACCACTTTAAAGAAGCCCTGTGTAGCAGATTTACCCAATGTGATATGTCCTTTGATCTTTTGATTGCTGTTTCCATAAACAGTCATAGAACCAAACAAGATATAATCCCTGACAACTTGTATCATTTCTCCATTCATCATGATGTCACTTATGGGTCCAGTTGTAAGGATTTCTTTTTAACATTTAGTCGTAGTCCCTTTTGAAAGGTGGATCCAAGCCATGCTATTTTCAATTACCACACATGCATGTCAAGGTTAGACAATGAAAAAAGAAGACTGAAGAATTGTGTTTGAATTATATGATTGGTAATGACTATTGTTGGTGAAGAATATTGAAGATACCATGGACTGCCAAAAGAACAAATAGATCTATCTTGGAGTCAGAATTCTCCTTACAAGCAATAATGGCAAGATTTTGTCTCAATTACTATGATTATGTTATCAAGAGGAATAGGTCCCTGGAGAAAGGTATTGTGGGAGTTACATAGTGGAGTCTCGCTTGTCAATCAGGTCACAGCCTGATAATGCCTCCTTGTGGGCCTGGCCTTCTCAGGAGGATTCTGGGAACTTCCTCTCTCTCTTTGCCTTGGTCTTCCTGTTAAAAAGCCACATTTAGAGAGCTGAAGGAACCACGTGGAGACCCATGCCAGTGCTGAGTGCTTCCACTGCCACTGGATCCACAAGATTTTTCACCCACCAGCCTGTGATCTCCCTGAATTCAGCATCATTGTATGTGCTGTGTGAGTCTGAAGAGGAATTGGTAGGCTAGTATCAGACACATGGGCTAATATCGGACTTAAGGACATGATGTTTTCTCAATAAACAATTGCTCTTTGAAGAAAAGCTCTCTTTCACACACATGGGAGTGTCACTGGATCTGCTTCTCTAGTCAACTGGTCTAACATAGGCCCCATGCTAGATAAACCAAAGGGTTAGAGAAAAAGCAGACCTTCACTGAAATGAGCTGATGAAGCGGCGGTAGCTATGGACAGAAACTTACCTGCTTTTAAAGACTTCATTTTGTCTCCAAAATATATGTTACAAAACCTGTGCTGCAATGACTATGACTGTTAATCAAAAGGCCAGTGCTTTGGACCCACTAGCTGTTCTATTGGAGAAAGACGTGGGATTCCGTTTCTGTAAAATTGCAGCCTTGGAAACCTATGTGCCAGGTACACTGTTCTATAAAGTCACTCAGATTAACAATTGGCTGTGAGCATAAGCCTTTTAGATGCATTACAATCCCCTCTGGGAATGGAGTTTCTTTGTTATGTTAATGAGCCAGAATTAGAGTTTGTGTTCAGCCAATCTCTTTTGAGATGAGCACCCAAGCATATGGCCACCAAGCTTTTCAGACTCACAGAACCCCTACAGGGGGTTTTTCAGTTGGCACATCTTTCCAGGAATAGACAACCTCTTCTTTCTCTTTTGGAGTTGGATTTGAACCACCCACAGACCTTGCAGTTATCTGCCCAAGCCTAACCCACAACCATACCTGGGTTCCTTCTTTTGAAATATAAACAAGTAAGTGAGCAAGCAGAGGTGGGAACGAGTGATGCCAAACCACATACAGATTGACGCTCAAAAGAAGGCTCTCAACCTTTCACCACAGTCTGCTCACTCACTGCCAAGTCAATTCTGACTCACGGAGACCCTACAGGACAGAGTAGAACTGCCCCTGAGGAGCTCTGAGACTGCAAACTCTTACAGGAGAAGGAAGCCTCCTCTTTCTTCTTTAGAGTGGTTGGTGGTTTCAAAGTGCTGACCTTGTGGTTAGCATCCCAAGACATAACCCACTGTCACCACAGTCTACAGGGAAAGATTCCTACTTAAGCTCACGCCCTCGACCTCTTAGCCTCTAGAGAATTTGTTTCTGCTTGTTAAAACCACCTATTTGTGGAAAATATGTCACGTCAGCATGACAGAACCAAGACAACTAGTAGTGTGAGAACACAGAGGATTGGGAAACAGTTTGTCTAGTTATAAGTAACATGAGTTGGGGGTGAGTTCAGGACACCTACCAATGACTAATTATCATTACAATTAGCGATACCTAAATTTTCATTGGTTTAGTAGTCAATAAAATATTATCGAAAATCTTTTTTTTTCTTTTTTGTCATAAGCTTCTATAGAAACTACAGCTTGATTCCAAGCAAGTTGAACAGTTAAGTATGAACTTTTTCAAAGAATATGTCAGACATACTACTCTGATAGGTGCTTATGCTATTTTGTCATTTTGAACTGAAAATACTCAATATTTGGTGAGATTTCCATTTGACTATTAGCAAACCGAAGAGAAGCATCAGCTCCTACCAAATGTCTTTGTAAATGTTTCCACGGAAGTTAAGGGAACTTGAACAACCTGAGAAAAATATATCTTAGTGCTTGCCTTTAATAAGGAAAGTGATCATTCTACTGCAGTTGAACTGCAGTGGCACATTTCTTAAGGCAAACAAATACACAGACAACTAAAAAATGAAAATGCAAACTAAGAGACGCAGCATCCATAAACTGTTGGACAAAGAAATTAGACTGAAAAATAGCACTAGTGGCCCAGAAACTATGAACTTACATTTGAGCTACTTCTAATAATAATTATTATTCACCATCACAGCCACATCCAGAGTGCTAACCCATCAGCAAAAATGGTGTGTGGAATGATGAAAATAGAAGCAGCTAAAACTTAGCTTCACCAGTGCTCGGGCGGGTTTTTTACCCAGCTCATCACCCTAGGAATAACCTTGGCCAAGAACAGAAGGGGAGCCCCGAGGCCTTGAGCTGTTAGGTCGCATGCACAAGTCCTGTGGTTTCTCACAATGTACAGCCTATCCTGTACTGTGTGATTCCAGCGCCTGTACAGTGGTACTCTCATGTCATCACTGTTAACCCTCACCATTACTTGTTGTGTGTTGATTCAGGACAGCTCCCACGTTCTGGTGATGCCGTGCATTACAGACTAAAACCTGTCTGATCGGGAGTCAACATTTGGTGGCAGATTTCATCGGCTAAGTTTTGGAAGTAGCTCACCAGGCCTTTCTTCCTAGTCTATCCTATTCCAGAAATTCTGCTGAGATCTGTACACACACACACAATCACTGTTTTTGATGATCCTACTGACATCTGACATACCAGTGGCACAGGTCCGCATCACTGCCTCATGCAAGCTGCCACAACAGGACGAACTGACAGGTAGGAGGTGTAGAACAAGTAGATACTCGATATGTTCCTGTGAATAAATTATTAAGATAATGAAGGAATCCTCACAATCTCTCAGTGTAAAGCAGGTGCTATTTCACAGTTGGTGATTTATTAAGCTAAGATTTTAATTGCAGTTTAGGTTTTACTCCGTGTGCTAACTGGCAGCCTTAGGAGAATGAAGCCCGGGCAGGTTAACTAGGCCAACCCTAGTAACAGAATTTCGTGTTGAGAGAACTAGTATTAGACAATAGTCCTCGGGCTCTCATATGGAGCTACTTCTACTACACTGCATTCTTTTAAATCCTGTCAAAGTGAAAATGCAGAACCAGCGGGCCTCTTTCCATTCCCAGCCTTTCCACGTGACACTGGAAAGGCTCGTGCACAGTACCTTTGGCATTTAAGCCTCCTAGTTGCTCAAATATGCGAAGGATGGTGAGGATGGTGCAGGGCCAGGCAGTGTTTAGTTTTGTTGTACAAATGGGCTGCTACCACAGGAACCAACTTCAAGGCATCTAACTTCCACGAAGGCTTTGCAGGCACCCAGCAGCCATGCTGGCGACTCTTAAATTCTAAGTGTAAAGTAATAGCCAAACATGACAGTTCACCCACGCTCCGCCCTCAGCGGTGATTAAAAAGGCCACTCAACCTTGATGCAGGAGAAGAACAGCGGATGAGAGTCGCGAGGGGATCCTGCTTCAGGCTACTGTCAGCATGATCAACCGAGCAGGAATAGATACTGAAGTCCTGGCTAATCCACAACAAAGTCTCCCAACAGCGCCCTCAAAATGAATTTTCATACTCCAAAGGACAGAACCTGAATATTCTACACAGACATTTATACCTAGAATAAAAGAAAAACGCAAGTTTCTCTGAAACACAAAGAGACCTCTCTCGTCTAACTCAATGGATTCAGCGTAACATTTAGATTGATGTTAAACTTTACTTTTTGAGACAGGAGCCCTTTGTTTGATATGTTAGCCTGGTTCTTGAGTTCCACTTTACCTTTACAATCTAAAATAAAGGGCATATAGCATCTCCTGAACAGGGCTAATAAGTCCAAAAATCCAATCCTAAGGTGTTATTTTTCCCCCTAACACCCACAGGCTACTACAAATAACTGCCTCTGAATGTAAGTACAAGCTTTATGAGGTCCTAAGGTAATGCCACGTAAAAGATCAAACAGTGGGCGATCAATTCTAATGGTCAGTCTCCATACAATTTTTATGAAGACTGACAAAGAAAAATAGACAAGGGATTCCAAGTGGTTGGCATTACTCTTAGTAAAAGAAATGAAATTCCTAAAAGATAGCATTACTATCTATGCTCTATCTAGGAAATAAAAGGATTGCACACCCTATTTTCCATTGCAAGGCATTTCCAAAAGAACTAAGTCGTAAAAAGGGGTTGCAGTTGGCAGTGCTATGGAAAGAAGAATTTAAGAAGATGTGACTCACAAAGGAATACTAGATTCACTTGATAGGTATTTGATCCAGAGAGAATTAAGTCCGAATTCTGGCCTGTGTCAGAGTAAGTAAAATCATACACTAGCAATGAGATGAATTAGGCATTACAGGACCTACTATTTGACAGCATAAGGAAAAGATAAGGGAAAATATAAATATATACTATACAACGGGGTACCCCTCCAAAACTGGGATTGCGCCAGGCAGAGTGTAGCTTTCATGGAACGCATTTGTTCTGTTTGGCAATCATCAAGCAACTTGCTCTGAATTAGTGCACCCAGTGGCGTCACCTGGGAAGGTTCTCTCTTGTCACAGTGAATTTTGCGTAAAAGCAGTTTGGCTCAAACCATGTTTTTTGTGATGGCCTATTTAAGAGAACAGTGTGTGGACTGGAAATTTTGTTTCCTGCTTGGGAAAAAGGCGACAGAAACTGTTGCGATGTTGAACACAGCTTATCAAAAAAAGGCAGAATGTCGTTTGATAACAAACCTCATTCTGGACATCCATCAACTTCCTGAACAGACGAAAATGTGGACATGTAGTACATTTGGAGTTCTTTACCCAGATCAGATTGTTAATCAAGCCTTCTATTTAGAGGTTCTGAAAAGACAGTGTAACAGTGTGCAACAAGGATGGTGCTGTCTGCCATCCAAAGAGATGAGCTTAAAAAATGTTTCCAAGAATGGAATTGCAGATTTGACAAATGTATTAAATGCAATAGAGAGTATGTTGAAGGTGATAAGGTTTCATATTATATATATATATATAAATACATAGCTTTGAACAAAAAAAATCTTTTTGGCGGCGGGTACCCCCTCCCATATATACATATATATATTTTTTAGTATTCACTGTGCATGTGTTTAGCATTCTTGTTTAAAAGCTTCCTCCCTGGCCCCACAAAGCAAATGAATAAAGCTAAAATAAATCACACGTATACTTTTCCAAAGTCAGAGGAGGATAAAGAATTCAGTCTTAGATTAAGTCATTCTTTTCACAGATATTTAAATGGCAGATATGTGCAGCATGTGAAAACCCAGCTGAGGCGGACACTGTTGGCTGTCTACCTAACAGTGCTCACTCTTTCCTTGCCCTGAGAGTCTGTCTTCACCATGGAGACTGGGAGTGCTGGATATACTAGCTTCCCAGAATGCTTTGCAATTCTTGGCCAAGCAAGGAACAAGGTAGGTAGGAGAGATTGGGACATAAGATTAGTAATAGATAAAACACCTGTTGGAACTTTTTGTGACAGTGTCCATCCTGATTTAAAAAGAAGAAAAAGTACAAACCTGACCTCTGTTGCTTTCTGACATAGAAAACTGTCAGATACAGAAGAACGCTGGGAACTACACCAGCCATGCAGATGCCACGAGGGCAAAGTTTAACATAGTCATATATCACATAAGAAAGCCAACCTGGAACCTTCATATCCTTGACCCATCATGGATTCACACAAAGCTCAAAAAAAAGAAATCACTGCTTTTGAGTCAATGCCAACTCTCAGAGACCGATAGGACGCCATAGAACTGCCCCTGGGAGTTTCCAAGACTGGAATCGTTTACGGGAACAGAATGTCCCATCTTTCTCCCTCGGAGCAGCTGGTAATTTCAAACTGCTGACCTTGCAGTTTGCAGCCCACAGGTAACCACCATACCGTAACTCAAAAGTCCAGCTGAAAGCACCGAGACTAATAAGCTGAGAGGAAAATGCAATAAAAAAGTACAGTGTACTTAAAATTAGACAGGAAAAAATAAAAGGCTTACCTAGAATTACTAAGAACCACACCTGGACATAAGTTGAAGCAATTAGGTTTTGTTTTTTTCTTTCACGGTGTATGTGGCACAGTGCTTATGAGTTGAACTGTAAACTGCAAGACCAGCAGTTCGAAACCAGCAGACTCTATGGAAGAGAGATGAGGTTCTCTACTCCTGTAAAGAGTTACAGTCTCAGAGACCTAAGGGGAAGTTCTACTCTGTCCTATAGGGTCTCAGTGAATTGGCATTGACTCAATTATAGTGAATTTTGGAGTGTGTGTGGGGTGAAGCTGGAGTAAGGTCTACATCTGGAGGATGATATATCTAGCACAATGCACACCAATATAAAGTGATATATAGATATACTGTATTGAAAATGACAAAGGTACTAGTTTTCTACATTATTTGTCCCATTCCTCTTTTTTGGGGTGGGGGGGCTATGATGTGCCCCCCCCCTGCCCCCACACCGAGAGAAAATGAGAGACTGCACCTGGAGCAAAGCGACATTCAATAATTAGGGAATTCGACCTGAAAGAGACGTTAAGCTTACAGGTGCTAAAAATACAAATACATAAAAGACTCTTTTCTGGAATGTTAGAATGCTTTCAGAGCATGGCAGACATTCATGAACCCATTCATTGCAATCTGTCAAAAAGCTGGGGTGCGGGGAGCCATGACACAACCCCATGCTCATACACACACAAGCCGATTTGTGTTTAACATTATCTATTTGGATCTTTTGCTTTAGTAAACTTATCACAGATGTCAATGGAAGTCATGACAGATTTTGCTTGACTGAAAAATTCACCAAGCGCACTAAAGTTCAATAAGAGAAAAGGACTTGGGCGTATTTCTGAGGGGGCTCAATGTTTAACTTGATACTCGCTAAATCTGATTGCTACAGTTCTGGCTAGTGAAGGTTCTGTACAATCGAATCAAAGCTGTTAACCCATTTCCAGTTTATTGACATAAATAAATGACGTATTTTGGCAAAAGCAGCTTTAGAAGAAATGGGACTAAAGTCGTGGTCGATTAAAATGATTTCGTAGCACTTTGTGGCTTCCTTAAGTCCATGCTATTGTCTTTTTATGAATGTAAATTCTATTGCTTTTGACTCTCCCTGACATCTTTCCATAGTCCCAGTCCCTAATTATACTTTTCTTGATAGACAGTTTAATGGCAACTCTACATGGTGAGAGAAGCAAGACTGCTATTGTTAGGTGCAGTGTGCCATGTGTACAATACACCTAAGAGAACACAATTCACAGTCCATTTATTTGAGGGAAAAAGCACTTTGTATTATGCCAATATTCATTGAGCTTCTTCTCACTGATCACGCTGAAATATTTCATTAATCAACTCCTTTAAAAACATTCCTTTAGCTTCCTGCTTTGACATGTTTTAATAGAGATTATTACATTTGTAGTTACTATTCTTTAAAAAGATGGGGTCAAAGCTTCTTGGGTCCAGGCCTTTAAGAAAGAAGCTGTATGTGAAACTCTCGTTCAAGGTCACTGTTTCTATGAAAAAATAAATACACAATAAGAATCCCTGTTATAAATTATTTGCAATGGAGAAGACATTAAGAAGTAAAACTTTGTGGTGATTGGTTTGTTCTAGGAGTTCCACAGCTGAAAGCTCACAAAGGTGATCTCCTAAAGACCACCTTCTGCTGCTGCCGCTCCCTGCCCTCAAGTGAGGAGAACCGGCCTTTTGTACTGTGTTTCTGAATGCCTGAATACACAAATTACCACTCTTGCCACTCCTTATTCCAAGTAAGAATTCTGTAGTGCTAGGTCTAGGGCATTAGTGGAATTAAGCAGGGTTGCAACACACAGTGACATCGTGGTTACTTGCATGGTTGACAGAAGTAAACTGACTCAACTGCACAGCTACAGGAAGGACAGGTATGGAGCTAAAGGGTTCCTGCCACGCTCAACACACCTCGGGCACAGCCACTAACTACTGATCTGCTTGCCGAGGCTACAATGTGAACAGAGCTTTCATCAGAGCTTGGAAACCAAGACAGACCGGGAAGAAAGTCCGGGCCATCACTTCTGGAAATCTGCCAATAAAAACTAAAAAAAACACAGCAGTGTGACTGGCAATGAACCCAGAGGGTTCTCAGGACTGGGTAGCACTCATTCTGTTCTGTGTGTTATCTTTACGATTTGGGAGGTGACAGGGTGGCAAATAACAACAGTCTGTCCTGGACACTCCGCCTCTGCTTAGTCACCAACGTACAAACGAGGCATTGGGCCGAAAAATGGTGCTCATGTTCATTCTTCCTTACTATTGCCATGGGCTACAGATGTGTCAGACTGGAGGCTGACGAGGATTAGTGGCGTTGCCCACTCTGGATGCATTTTGGGGACAGCTTTTATGGGTGATCATTTGGCAGGATGTGTTGGAAACCATTAAGCAGAGACAGAAAGCCTAAAGAAACCCTGCAGTCAACACTCTCCTTGGAATCACAATTTAGTAGTGAGCCTCCCCCATAAACTTTGGAAGAAAATAATGTTTTCTGTGCTTGTTAGTTTGTCATCAAATTGGCTCCAAGTCATGATCACTTTGGGGAGTATAGTAGGTAACATTGTTTGGTTCTGCACCATCCTCAAACCTATTGCTATCTGTATTGTGTTAGACAGGCTTCTCTAGAGGAACGAAACCAGGATATTTATGGTTATAAATATATATGTTTATATGGCAAGAAGGAAGCTATCAGCTAATTAGTCCACACAGCAGTACAGAGGGTTCAGTTCAACTCACTTCTTTGGCACAGTTAACATACTGGAAGCCCTTCAACTCAAGTGGGCTGCGGGTCTGAGGTCAAGGAAGCAGACACCATAGTCCTCCCTGGAGCAAGGCACACAGAATCGCCCACAGACAGCAAGTAGCAGTGTGGGTCACCAACAGTCAGTAGCTTGGGAACTTAAAAAAGCAGGCCCGGATGGGATATGGTACACAAACTATGCAAGGTGAACACAATGTAATCCACTAGCCTTAAGCTTAAGCCATATACACACCAGCACCATGGTGAAACAGATCTCAAAGGAGCCTCAAGCTCTAGCAACACAATCCAGAGATTGGCCTGGACCACAGATAGTGTAGCTCACAGGTTGAGACAAAGAACTAGCTACAGCAGCAGTACAAATGCTCCAGCACACTCTGATCACCAGAGAGCAAGAGAGAGGCACAGCGGGCCTTGCCAAGCCATTTATCTTTTTGCCCTCCAATCAAACTGTGACCTGATTAATCCCACATGTTCCTATTAGACAGGTTGGCACAATAAACCTTCCTATCACAATATATCGTAACCTATATTCTATGCATCGTAATATCGTCATGCATGTATATATTTACTTATTTTTGTCTCTTTTCTCTTCCACTCCATTCAAAGGACAGTGCCTATAATAAACACACATGTCTAGCTACTTAGTACCCCTAGCATATTGCAAGCATTAGAAAACTACTTTCAAAAGTGATGTTAAAACTGGTATCTGTGCATGAATGGATTTTTGTGAATCACTGCACAATATGTTAATTTTAAAAATGCTATGTCTAATCAAAGACTGACTTTGGTCTCTCCCAGGACAAAGACAAGCTACTTTGTTTTGGACCATTTTCAGGACCTTGGTCACCTGCATCTCTATCTTCTACCTTGTGAGGATTATCAATGCAGTAGCTTCACATGGTGCACACAGACTGAATAGTACTTTTACCAGCAACAGACCTCTCCTCATTTGAGTCTCACAAATTGTCCATGGACCAACAAAGCTCCTCTTCATGCTTTTCACAATTCGCTCAAGCCCAAGAGCTGCCCAGCCATTCGAGAACCAAGCAAAGACAGCACTTGCTAAGCTCCTTCCTTCCTCGGCTCTCTCAGCAAGTTTACTGTGCTTCATGTTCCTTTCAAGACGTCCAAACAATATTCCCTTCCTTATGGCCTGCAATTGCCTGGCTTATATAATTTCCCTGAAATGAATCTCAGCAAAATATGCCGAAAATACACCAAAAATGATTTCAGTGAACCATGCATTTAGGAAAAACCCAACCAAGCTACAAGTCTTACTTCGGGCTACATTTTCAAAGTGAGGGTTAACAGCATTCAAATCAGCCATCGTACAGGCTGCCTGAATGTGTTCAACTCTGCTGCCCCTCATCTCAGAGAACAAGCCGTGCACTTGGGATGCCCACTTTGCTTCTCCGCTAAGAACCATGCTAGCTTGTCTTTCCAGGGCAGTGTCAATTCGGCACCCTAGACTGTTGGAACATGCATATACTGTGACCCTTCATATCTCCTTGGACATTTCAGATTGCAAAGGCGCACATTAGTGGCTATACAGTCAGTTCCACCATGCAGATATGTTCCCCATCTTGGAATACCAGAAAAATATTTATTTTCCATTAACTGGTCTTATTTAAAAATCTAAAAACACCATACATGAGAAACCAAATATTACCCTTCTAAAAATAAAAATGTAATTAAAAATGATGAGAGTGAGGTTTGGTGTTACAGGGGGAAAACGGCATTTTTTTACTGAGCAAGTTATCCTTTGATTCTGGTCACCCTCCTTCCTGAACTGCTGTCCTGTAGCGCCTTCAAGGCCCAGAGATTCCTTTGATAGGTGATCTGGAAATTCCAAGCATCTGTATTTTTATGTATATTTCCCAAGCAACTGCATTTCAGTGCTCTGTATGCAGATTTCCTCATTCTTTCTCATTCTTTTACAAAATATGGAAACATATGCTGCATGTGGGAAATTAAGTGATAATATAATAAACTTTTAAAATATACAGTCATGCATCATTTAACATCCAAGAAACATGCTATGAAATAGGAGTTTTGTGACTTGGATGTTGTGGAAATACTCTACCCATCACCTAGTCCTGCTTAGTCTCTAACTATCTCAAATAAGCTTTGGACCATTACAGTGATCGTCACTGAGCTGAGAGAAAATAGCTTCTGTGGTTGGTCCTCAATCAATTTCATTAGCGATTCCTCCATATCTGATATAGGTGATTCTCCATAGCTCACATTTTCATTAGCCATGTAGCTTCACATAGAGCTAGTCCTTTAACAACTTAGAGAATGTTTTCAGTTTGAATACTGTCTTGATCGCTGAGTGCAACATTGCTTAAACCCCAAGCAATAGCATTTGCTGGTTTTCAACCTGCATGTTGTTTTAATAATCTTTCTCTTTCAGATCGATACTTCTTTTCCTCTTGCTGCTGTAATCACCAGCTCTGGGTTTGCTAGATTTGGGACCCATGATGCAGCTCATGGAATTATTTCCAAAAGAAAATTAAACAGACAGGTGATGATATATACCATTCACGAGATGCAGGACAGACCAGATCAAAGGCTGCTGTCTAAAAGAAAGTTTATATTAAAATAACAATAAGAACTACAGCACATACATAAGCCAGTAAGATATCCATTTGTACATTCAAATAGAGCAGGATTTTACAGGGAGAAATTAGAGATGCTTCAGAATGAAGAGACCTCTTAGGAGGATATGTAGGGAAACAATGGTTTCACATTTCGATAGTTTTAATTAATAGGACACTCTATGACTTTAGAGTAATATATATATTTAACATATGCACTGTGGTATTATACATCTGGCAGCTCATTAGCCATGAGCACCAGAAACATGAGAAACATGTTCTGTGGGGGAAGCTATTGCATTTGATACATCCCAATCAGCATTTTTGAACAGTATTAAAACCTTATGGGAACATGGATGTGTAAATAATTGGACATTACATGAATGGATGTTACATAGTGGATGGCTGTAATTATGAATAAGGAGAAGCATAAACTAACTATGGTCCATAGGGCAAATTCAGCCTGCCATTTTTTATATGGATCATGGACCAAAATAATATATAGTGGCACATGAAAATTATTTGAAATTCAACATTCATAATTCAAAAAGATATTATATCAGAACATTGCCACATTCACTTTTTTGTGTATATTGTCTATGGCTGTACACTTGAACAGATACAACTGAGACCGTAGTTTCCAAAAAGCCTAAAATGTTTACTACCTTGTGCTTCAGGGCGAAGTTACAGGCTAATGGTTCCAGAAGAAGTGTGTCCACGGAAAGCAACTGCGACTCTGGTTCAAGGCAGAAAGGATTTCCCTCCCCTAACATTACCCTATCCCCTGAGGGACAACATTGACGCGCTTTCTGAGCTCCTGGAGTCTCTACTGTCGTTTTGGAAAGAGAACAGTACCATCGTACTTCTCATACAAGGATAAGAAGAATTTTCATCCAGTGCAGCTGCCATTCATAAAAACATTTGGCATTATTACTTCTTGTTTTACATAGGCATTGCTTCAAATTTTTAATAACATCCAACTGAGGAAAATAACTTATGAGAAGGGAAGCTAATAAATGACTTCATTCATTAAAAACCTAAACTATATGGCATGAAAAATAAGATTGAATGGTGCTTATCTGCCTAGCAGTGGTGAGCGCTGGCACCTGTGTGCAGTTATCTGCTCAGAGCAAATAACTGCAAGTATTATTTCTAAGACAAAATTTCCCTATGAATCTGTAGAGGGTAGTAACTGAAGGAGGCGGAGGGGAATGTGTAAGGCCCACTGCATCTGTTCTCAATGAAAGACAATTTTCAACAAGTATTTACTCTCCACTCTGTCTTCATGTAATTACTCGCCAAAGTAGTATCAATGGGAGCTAAACAAAATAAACAACACAAAGCTTTCAAAAACCCCATGAGGCGGAAAAAAAGGCATTAAATTATTTTATGCTGTTGTTAGCTGAATGTTTATTTTCTCTCTTCACCCATAATAGAAATAATGACCACAGCACTGAGTATTCTCAATTTGCTTTGCTGCGTAATCAAGGGGGGAAAATGGGGAAGAAAAGAAAAAGCATAATAACAAAGTTATTTGTAGCTTTCTGTATGCTGCAGTAAATATTATTCCTTAACTAAAGATAGATGTTCACTCAGAAACTCATGTGGTGCATTGCCATTAGCCAATAGTTCATAATTACGTGCACTATGTGCTGCTTGCTACCACTCTCTAAAGTTTTTGTACATGTTCATATTTAAACAGAAGATCACATACATATATGTAGACACACACGCACACTCATTCGCAGGATCAGAATGAAAAGCTTTATATTCCTATGTAGTTAAAAAGCCAAACAAGGTACTTTCAAAACCGAATCATTTTTCACCTTTGAAATTTTTGGAAACCACGTTTTTCAGTATTGGAAGGTGTTTGTGAGTGAATTGAAATAAAATTGAGGTAATACAGGGTTTGATACAATTCATGAACACAAATTTCTGAGGGGTCTCTAGGGCCGGCATTGGTAGGATGAAGCACGTCTTCAAATGCATACAGTTATGCAGGCCTCCCCCAGATGGCAATAGGCACTAAAAGTGGGATGAAAGCTTCCCACAAAACTGGAAAATATAGGTAGGCTCAACATGTCCCACAGGTGACAAAAGGGATAAAGGCATACATCATATAAAAGAAACTGTAACAAAAAAATTAGTTGGAGCCTAAATATCTAGAAGCCTTGCTTCCTAAACTTAACACTAAAACAAATCTCACATCATTCCCTCTGCCATTAAAAGTCTCTGGGGATACACCCACGTGGACTTTGTGGTGCTATATGATCCTCAGAGGGAGGGCAGGGTGTTGCCAGGAAAGCACTTTCCCCGTTATTCCCATGCTTTCTCTGCGTTACTCTGAACTCACTAGACTCCCCACATCTATGATCAAATACCATATACACTTGTGTATAAGTCAAGTTTTTCAGCACATGTTTTTATGCAGTTCTGTGGTAAAGTTAGGTGCCTCAGCTGATATTCAGGTAAGCTTATAGTCGAGTATATACGGTAAGTGGATAAAGTCACAAGATATGGAGAATATGAATTCCCATGTCACAGACCAGCACACACCACCTGCCACCTGCCCTCTCTCATTCTTAGCTCCCCTCCTCAAACAGAGTGCTGGGCCTTGGCGAACTAGACAGCAATGAAAAAACTAAAATACAACAGCTTGCACACAGGAACCGTCTGACAAGGTCACCCATGCAAGCTGGGCTCAGCCTGCCTTAGCAGACAGTCTCTTTTCCTCTGTTTCTGTTTGAAACTGCCCTTTTAGCGAAAAGAAACAAATTGCCTCCTGGTTAAATGACAGGTGAGAATCCTACTTTTGTCTCCAGCAGTCCCATAAATAAGAAAAGTAAACCAGATGGTATAAAGAGTAAGCAGAAAGTCAAATACCAAGATAAAATGTAATTCCTTAGCTACGAGACAGAAGTTGAAAGAGACAGCATATGGATACGGCTCCTAGTCAGGTTACGAGTATGGAGGTTTTGCTGGGGGGTGAGAATCACTGTTTCCTAATAGCAAGTTTGCTGCTTTATTCCTTTTTCAGTAATAGATAGCAATGATGCAATATGACAAAATAACATGGTGTCTTACATTCAAGACATGTTAAGTACTAATAGAATATTGAAAAAAGATTTCAGAATATTGGGCAAAGTTTCATTAACAAGTTAGATGGTTACAATAGAAATGCTGATGATAATGAAATCTTTGCTCAATATTCTATTAGCATTTAAAAACATTTCCTGTGTGTAAAACAATGCTTTTAGTTCAAAATGGCATGCTGAAATTACCAATGCAGTGACAATTCCTTTGGTTTTAATGACTGTGTCAATGATTTGACAGAGCAGAAAAGCCTAATGAACAAAAATGATGTGGTATAATTTTCTTTTATGTATTTACTTCTTGATGAACAAATGGATTTTAACAATTAGTGCCTTTCTGGAAGTCACTTGCTTTCCTTTCCATACACTTTCTTTGTACCTTCTTCACAGAAAATGAGATCAAGTTCTTTGGATCGTATTAACTGGCAATATGCAAAAACCAACACCACACAAAAATGACAGCCACCATAAAATATCTGTGCTAAGTCTCTGCTTGCCACAGTTGGCAATTAAAGCTCGATACATTTTCTGTAATTTGACACAGAAAAGCACAAAACCAACAATCAAACAAACCGACAAAATTGCAGACTCGTGTGTTACAGAAGACAAGCGACCCATATGGTCTTCTTGGATGTCAACTGTACGGAAGTAGACCCTCAGGCCTTTATCGTTGCTGCTGCTGGGTAGGTAAGTCCTCCAGGTTGAGGTCAGTGGTCAACCAAGAACTTTTTGTGATGCAAGACTTTTAAATTACATATGTAAATATGCAAAGTATTGACTGCTCCCATGATATATTGTTTTTTTTTTAATATCTCCATCTAACACAGTATCCAGAGGCATAGAACTAATCTGGGTTCTTTGTCTTTTTTTTTCAAAACCATTTTATTGGGAATTAATACTGATATCTTATCATTCCATAGCTCAATCAAATCAAGCAGTATTGTACAATTGCTACCACAATCAGTTTCCAAACCTTCTTTTCCTTCCTGAACTCCTTGATATCAACAACCTTTTACCTAACCCTGCCCCACCACCACTGTACTCTCTAGAAACCCTTATTCTACTTACTGTCCCTATAGATTAATCAATCCTGGGTTTTACATACTGAAAAAACATATTACAATAATTCAAGAGGTTGACCCCTAACAAAACAACACATCTGAGATAAACTCCAATATGAGCAAACAAAAAAATACAGAAAATATTGAAAACCAGATCAGGCCTATTGTGCATCAGAGAGGGGGATCAACTGACCATGCTTTAACTGTTCATGCCAGGTTTATCATTTTGTTCGTTTATAGTCATCTCTTCAATGCACTGTTCAGTGACCACTTTCCTCCCATCCCTCTGTTATAGATAGAGGGAAATCACCAGAGGCTATTTCCTATGTAGACCCCAAAAATGTATCTTGGGCTCCCACCGTCATCCATAACCTTCTGCAAACCATAATCTGGGTTCTCTCACTTGATGTGGGTTGACATTCAAGGGGGCCAAAACGCAGAGAAAGGAATGTACATTGCACTGTATATCTCAACTTGGTAAAAAGAAAACAAACAAAAAAGGCACATGGTAATTCAAGGCTCACTCACCCAACAAGAGCACAGAGCCCAGCCACTTCCCAAATTAAAGTCTAGGGTCATTGTGGAGTCAGCCATTTGCTCTAAATGTACTGAACCCTAGAATGGGCATTGCCTTCTGTCCCAGCTTTGAATTTATGAAAAAGATGGTGAGGTTGGGGTCCAGGTGAATCCTAAAGAAGAAGTAGGAAAAGGGCTCCCCTGTGATACTTCCACGCACAGGTTCACCACCAGATGTTCTGGGTGACACAGTGAACCAAAGCACGGATTTACAAACCCAGAGGAAACAGAAGATGGGAAGTATGTGGGGTTACAAATGCCCACTTCATGTGAGAACGACGGCCGGCCATATGTAAAACACTTCGCCCAGTGTAGGCCACCGAAGCAAGAAGTGGCAGTCTGAGTCCAGAAAGACTACAACATCGGCATTCCGTTGAAGGAGGTCCACTCTCTCTCCAGTCTCTGAGTCACACTCCACTCAATGGCCATGTGATCTGGTAAAAACTCCACTTATTTGATGTAGACACAGTCACATCCTGAAGGAACTACCCCAATTTCCCATCTTTCATATATTCACCATAAGAGCAGTCAGCAGGCGCTCTAAACGCAGAATGTTCTCAACTGACAATTTCTTTTCAGCTCCTCCCAATACCCAGCTTTGCCACCCTATTTCACATTCACCACTCTCTTACACAGCACCGAGAAGAAATGACCTGGTTATTTTGGTTCATAAGTTTATAACAATACTGACTTACTAATTCAGTTCAAAGACCCCTAGATCGAAATGCAAACAATAAGACCATGCCCCTCCTGGACTTGTAAATCGAGTGATGTTGAACCACATCCAACTGAGCAAGACTGGAGTACACATGAACCACCACCACTGCTGCTGCCACGCTGTCCCCAACACGCACACAGAAAAAAGTGGGTTTTAGATGTGTTTGGGGTTTACTAAGTTTGCAGGGATTGAAAAATATCTAGGTGATGGGAGATGACAGGCTGGTTACGTCATATTGAAATCCAGGGACTGTAGGAGCAGGCATCGGTAATTTCACAGTGACAGTAACTGATAATACTGTGCAAACTGGAGTGTGGCAAGTTAGGTAAATATGAGTTCTGCGATGAAGTTATGTGTTTGTGTGTGTGCACATACATGGGCCTGCACACGGGTATACAAGTATGTTACTATTTGGTGCCAATTTGGACTCATAGCAACCCATATGCCCAACAGGGTTTTTAGGGTGTGATCTTTCTGGAATCAGAACTCCCTGTCTTCTGCAGAGCTGGGTTCAAAGCGTAAACTAATTGGGTAGCAGTGGAGCAGTTAACCATTGTATGGCCACGGCTCTTTGTGTTTGAATAGCGGAGTCCTAACAGGCACTACTGGCATCACTGTCTTCCTCCTTCCGACCCATGCATCTATCTCACCCTTAAGCTTCACGCTACAATACTCCAGCTACCGCCATTCAGAGCCTTTGCAGCCTTTTCTCTGACTCCATTACTCTCAACTCTCCCGTCTCTTGGAATACTGCCCCGACTTTCATATTGTCTGGCTGACTGGGAGATTTTTCCCATCTCTGCGCCTCTCATGCTCCACTTTTGGATCTGGTTCTGTTTCCTTTCAGTGACTTTTATCCCTTTATCCTTGCAAAGCTCCCTGAATTATTGTCAACATGCAAATTTTACCCCATCTTTATCTCCTGCTATGATGCCTCACAAGTTTCCATTCGATGGTTTCAAAGCTCACACCATCCACACAATTTTCAAGCATCTCAAAATAAAATATGCACCCAAACACATGCAATTTCTTGCTTCATTTTCCCAGTCAATTTCAAAACCTCAGCAGCCCCATTCAACAAATTCCTCTTCCTTACTGGTCACCATCAACCATTTGCCTTATTTTTCAATTCTGGTTCCATAATTTCTCCCATCTCCAGTCTTATCTATTTTATTCCAATTGCTCTAATTTGAGCAGTGATACAGTATGATGATAACCCCAAAGCAGGCCTTATTCCTTTTGACTTTTCTTCCTTTCAACCCATCCTACCAGCATCAGTTGCCAATGAGACAATCCTGACTTTGGGAACCCAGGTAACTCGGGGTAGAACTGTGTTCAATTAGATTTTTTATAGGTGGTGCTTGAGAAATAGACTTAGGCCCTTCTTCTGAAGTGCTTATAGGTACATTCAAAACACCAGTCACTCAGATTTTAGCCACAGAGTTAATTTGTATTTCCCAGGAATGCTCCCAATCTATCAACTGCACATCCTACTGGAGCCATACTCTTAGAGAAAATCAAACATACTAACCTTCCTTGCTTAAGACTCTCTAGATCCTATGGTCCTGGCGACCCTGCTCCCCACCCTTTCTCTGCCTACATGTACAGAGCAGTCTATTTCTGTGCTACTCAATGGAAATGGGGAGAAAGACACATATATGAGCTAAAGTTTTCAAGGAGTGAGAGACAACAAAACAAGGGATATTAATTGTAATTAAATATAAAATATATAACTCAACATATCAAACAGTATTTGTGCATGCATACAAAATGAATACAAAATGATAAAGGAAGTGACATATAAACCCAGTCATCCAGTTGACCATAAACAATCGAGTAGAACTGCCCCTGTGGGCAGTTCTGAGGCTTTAAAATTTTATGGGAGAGCTATGTTTCAATTCTCTCCTACAGAAGACCTGGTGGGTCTGGAAGGCAAACCCTCTGACTAACAGGCACTACCAGAGCTCCTTATTTTATTTACTTACTTTTTTGTGTTTGTTAAGTTTCTTTAATGTAGCACATATATCCCCCAAATAAGACATTACAGTCGATGACACGGCAACACCAAGTGTGCAGAACAGAAGCATTCACTGTGGTTCCCGAGCCTGTGGACTCCAGAACTCTCTTTGGGACTAGCCACATTCCACAGGCTCAACACTCACCGGAGGCTTCATGGCGAGCACACCTGACCTTGGTCCTCTAGAGAAACAGAGCCCAGGTTTGACTCCAAGCTATGATTAAAAACTGTGTGACTATATGCAAGCGAAGAATATCTCTGTGCTCCAAGCCCTTCTTGGAAAGTAATACTACTACTCATAACACCTAGTTCATAAGGTTACACTGAGATTCAATAAACTGACACAAATAAATTGCTTCAGCTGGGGTTGACACACAATAGTGTTAATCTTGATTAGCTCTATGCCATTAAGGAACGTTAGCAGTGCTGTGATTCTGGCATTGGGCTGTTAAGGGCAAAGTCATGACTTCAACCCACCAACCACTTGGAGGGAAAAAGACAAGGAGGCTGCTGCTCCTGTCATGATTTACCGTCTTGGGACCCCTACATAGGGTCGACATGAGTGAGAACTGACTCAATGACATGCTCCTGTCATGATTTACCGTCTTGGGACCCCTATATAGGGTCAACATGAGTGAGAACTGACTCAATAACATGCTCCTGTCATGATTTACCGTCTTGGGACCCCTATATAGGGTCGACATGAGTGAGAACTGACTCAATGACATGCTCCTGTCATGATTTACCGTCTTGGGACCCCGATATAGGGTTGACATGAGTGAGAACTGACTCAATGACATGCTCTTGTCATGATTTACAGTCTTGGGACCCCGATATAGGGTCAACATGAGTGAGAACTGACTCAATGACATGCTCCTGTCATGATTTACAGTCTTGGGACCCCTATATAGGGTCGACATGAGTGAGAACTGATTCAATGGCAGTGGGTTCAGATTGGTTTGGATTGCCATTATTAACAAAGTTAACATGAAAAGGAGTTATGTTATGAGTATCTTTAAACATACATCATCTATCCTGACTAGCCTCTTCACTTCCTGACTATCCTTTTCATTTACATCCAATTTTAACATAGGGATTGTGTCTATGCACGGTGGAGTGAAATTTTTGCATCCTAGATCAAAGTCATATTAGTTATGTGAGTTTTAAAAATCCCCTTAACCTATCAGTATTTCAGTCTCCTCTTTTGTAAAATGAAGATGGCAGCTGTACATGAATTAAATTATATCATGTGGAAAAAACTATTAGCTCAGTGACTGATAAAAATTAAACCCTAAATGCATGTCCGCTATGATTACTATTAGTTTATATCCCAACTCAAATGCTGTCTTCTCCACTAATATTCACCTCTTTATTTCAATGCAGGGCTTTCTCATCTTAGAAATGCCATGCCACTTTGTTTGTGTTGCACACAAAGCCCTGCTTCTCCTCTCCTTGTTTTCATGTGCCCACTTTCCTTCTGAGACTGACAGCAGCCGGATTCATCATGGAATCCTCCATAGCACTTATCACCACACCTTACAAAAAAGCAGAGACTCAGTAAATGCTTGCTGCCTGCCTGTGCAGAAAGATAACCCTGGTTGCAACATGCAGACCATGCTGGACTAGGGAAAGCCAACAAAGACAGAAAGATGAAGAGCAGGACCAGAGCGATACTTCTACTACAGATAATAAATATCTAAACTGCTTATAGAAAGGCTTACAGGAAATGGGAATAGGGAAAGATAGGGATGAGAATAGAGGAACCTAGGGAAAAGGCAATAAAATGTAATATTGGGGCACTCAGCAGAGTACAGACTTTGCGGTCTCATTCCTTAAAGGGACATCTATTAGATATAAAGCACTGCTCAGAGCCGTGAAACCTTTGCTTGTGCCTTGTGTGAGTGCATAAATGTGTGTCTGTGTGTTTTCATGTGATATGCCAAGTTGATCATGATTCAGACCTTAACATTTCAGACCACACTTTTATATAGCACAAACTCAGTTCATTTAACCCTGCTAATACATAATACACTATATGGAAAGACACAGTACACAGGGGTATTTACAACCACTTGAATGAGATGAGTACTTTAAGATTGCTCAACACTTAGGGAGTATTCAATTAAATTGGTCTGAATAGGTACTTTACTTGCAGGATTCAGTGAACTAATCAACAGACACTTTTGAGACAATGACTATTTTAAGTATGGGCTTTATTTAATCTACTGTGTTGGGTTGTTCTCTAAAAGCATTTCCTGTATAGCTTTTTTTTTAAGTGCCCTGAATTCCTTCTTACTCACCATAATAGCACTGATAAAAACCCAATACACATAGTGATCAATGATCAAGGATAGAAAAACCAAATAAACAATCACACACGACATCTTTTACACTGATCTTACATACATCCTCCAGTGACCTGACAAGATCTAAGTGGGATAAATGAAAAGCAATGGAAGATTGAAGATGCTGCAAGAGAGGGAATGATCCGAAGTAAAATGTATTTGTAAAAATATGGAGGGTGTCAAGATTGATAAGCAGAGATCAGAGACATCTCAATTTAAACAGTATAAATGCTATCAAATCATATTATAGTGCATGCACACAAACACTATAGAGGAAATGGCAGTCATTGGAGTTTATGGCACCAGTGTACTTGACGTGCCACATCCAACACCACCAACTTACATAGTCCCCAGCGTCTATTGAGATGAACAGCAGCCCACTGGAAACCCGGAATCATTTTCTCAGTGATTACTGGGGTGGTGTTATAAAAATAAATTGAAAAATATTCTTCAATCATTTCAGGGAGAACTTGAAAATTTTACTTTGCTTTGAAAGGTTTTCTTAATCATTCTTAGGATGAGAGACTGGCCCAGAAAATCATTCACATTAAAATGACATAAGACAGGATGAAATGCAGGGATTGAGGGCACTCCAAGATTGGTACCAGCAGGCTTGAGTTGTATTTGCACTCATTGCCACTGTTACCACGAGGAGCGGGAGAGTTTTGTTCTGATTTCAAGTGTGCCCTGCACAAGTGAATTTTGTTTGTACATGCTGTTCATTACTAAATCTACAATGTCAGAAGAAGTTAAAGCTCATATTGCTCCAATGTGCAATTTTTTTCTACTTTTGATTAATATGGTATCATTTTATTGTGATTGGATGAAAGGTTACAGAGCAATTCCGTTTTTTATTTAATCATCATGCTCATTTTATTTCCGGACCCTGACCACAACCTCCCGGTGTGAAGTCTCTCAGACCCCTCGCTCCCCTTTGTGTTTCATTTTCTTTCTTCCCTTCCTGGCCTCGTGAACTTTGCCCTGGTCCAAATGTTTGATTATTCTAAGAAGTGCCTACTTCCCTAGGGTTACTGTTCCCCTTATGGACTGCTATGTAACATGATCGAGATGAAAGATTTAGTGATGAGTAACATGCACAGAGAAGTTCACAATCAGTTGACACACAGAAAGAAACTCTGCCTAATTTTACTGAATATTGAGCCATAAGAGGGAGTTCAGAACTAGACCTTCAAGGTGACTAAGGTCCGTAGTCTCAGGGGTTCTACCAGGGTCCATCCAATCAGATAGCTGGTCTTTTTTATGGCTTTGTTCCATATTTTCCTCTCACTCAATTCAAGACCTCCCTAAGGTGATCCCTGATAGAACTGTTGGGTAACCAGACATCATTTTTTTGTGTGGCCACAGGCTAGTGGAAGCTGAGGTTCATAAGTCCATTAGTCCACTGAGCTGTTTTCATTTTATATTCAATTTCTAATACTCTTCTGTGCTCTGGACAGAGAGATCTTAGACACCCACTCATGGACTTGTAAGACTTCAGTCACTACTTACCGAGGTAGGATGGTGAGCATTGTCTCTGTGGATTGTTATACAAATTGACCTTTGTGTCCCCTGTGATCATGGTCCTAAACCCCAGGTCCAGACTCATTCCCTCAAGGTATTTGGTTATGACTAAGAGGGTTTCCTAACCTATGCTGTGTTCTACTAACTTCCTGGGCATATTTACAGCATAGGCAAATGCAGGCACCGAAATATCCTGTTAAGTTTGTGGACATAGGCCTATTCTCCTTACCATATACGTCTACTCACAGATGCTTGTTCCTGCAAGACTGTATATGTACTAGTATTTACCTGTATTGCCATTAGTTCGTATACTCCTCCGACTATTTCCCTTCTCCTTCATCATTTTGTCTAACCTCCCTTTCCTTACATACCGTCTTCTCCTTCACCCAAGTTAATGTGTCCACCCTCTCATTAATGATTTACTCCCTCTCCCCCTCCTACCCATGGTGATCATCACATTATGGTTATTTGCATGCGAAATCCTTTTCTTGACATTTTAATAGAGATCTCATACTATGTTTGTCCTTTTGTGATTGACAAAGGTAATGTACCCTCGTGTTGCCGGGTCTACCCACGTTGTGTCTTCAGATTCCTAATTATTCTTGAATGCTGCATAACATTTCACTGTCTGTATGGGCCACAGTTAGTGCATCCATTCTCCTATTGATGAATATATGGGGCTTTTCCTCCTTTTTTTTTTTTTTTTTGCTATAGTGAATAGTGCTGTGCTGAGCATAATCATGCATCTATCATTAATGTCAAAGCATTCATATTTGTTGGTATATACCTAGTAATGTGCTGTTGGATAATATGGTATTTCTGTTTCCAACTTTTTAAGGCAGTGCCATCCTGTCTTCAAGAGTGGCTGCACTCGCTCACAGTTCTACCAGTAACTTAGTTCTACCAGTGAACTCTAGCTCTCGAATGACAAGTGATCGTAAGTATATCTTCATGTTTGCTGGACACCTGGATGTCTTCCTTGATGAAATGTCAGTTCTTGTGTTCTGCCTACTTAAAAATTAGATTATTTATTTCTCTCTTGCTGAGTTGAAGTTTCCTATGTATTTCAGAGATTAATCAAAAGTCGGTGCCAATATTTTCCCCCATGCGGTGGGATCTCTGCTTCATGTTTTGATGAAATCTCTTGATGTACACAGTGCGTCATTTTTCAGAAGTCTGCTGCTGTGTGTATTTTCAGTTCTGTTTTGTTTTAGCAGTTTTATTGGCATATAATTCATACATCATGAAATTCAATAGTTTAATTACATCAAGAAATTGTACAATCATCACCATAATCAGTTTCAGAGTGTTTTCTTCATTCTTATATTTAGCATTATTAGCTTCCCATTCCCCCAACAACCTTCTCTTCTATTTCCACAAGCAATCATTAATCAAGTTACTCTATTGAGTCGCCTATCCTGGATTTCACATACAGAAAACATTGTTGACAAATCTACAACAACCTCAATTGAGATGAAAGCAGTAAACACTGAAAAACTAGAATACACTTAAAACTGTCCTAAGGGAGATCACATGACAGTGTGCTAAATTTTAACCTAACTGTGTGTGCAACAACGCATTTTCCGATGCACTCTGCAAGGCCGTTCCCATCCAGGGTCATAAGGAATTCACTAGGAGTTCAATCCATGTACATTTCCCTCCCCCTTTTTATTTTAAACAGAAACAGCTTTAAAATTGGTCAAAAAGAGATCAAATGATAAGATACTACATATTAACCATTCTATACCTGCCATAATTGATTTTGCAATGCTCTCTGTGGGACAAGAGGGTTATTCACATCCCTGAACCACGATCAGAAGGAATTCACCAGAGGCTTAATCCATGTGTGGACCCCGCAAATGGATTCTGGGCTTCCAACTGTCAACCAAGGTTTGCAATCCTTCTGCAAACCAAGTATTCACAATTGAAGTTCTGATACACTTCCCTCCTTTAGATCTGAATTATATTATTTACAATCCTTAAATCACACACAGGCTAGTGTGCTTCTTCCACATGGACTTAGTTGAAGCTGCACTTAGGAGGCTTTAAGACCCCAGGTGCTATTCCTTATAATAGCCAAGCACCATCTAGTTTCTGTATCACACTTTGCTATAGCACTCATATCTTCAGTAATTTCTTCATGAGGGCAAACATCAAACAGGGCCATGTCATAAAACTAATTGTTCTTAGATTGGAGCTAGAATTAAGTACAAGCCCCAAATCCACTCATGCATCATTTATACATGTCTCTGGTTCACCTTAGGGAAATAATTTTCATTTTTTGTTAGAGAAAATTATGAATTACCCCTCTGGGGTATCATTTCCATTGCCATAAAATCAATGTTGACTCATAGAAATCCTATAGGGCAGGGTCAAAGTGCCCCTCTGAGTATCCCAGCATGAAAATATTCACAGAAACAGAAAGTCTCCTGCTTCCCATGTAGAGCTGACTGGTGGTTCTGAAATGCTAACCTTGGATTTAGCAGCCCAATGTGTTACCACTGTGCAATGGCACTATCAGTTTACTCAGCAGTATCGAATTAAAACACTTTTGAGGAAAAGGAAGTTCAGATTAATGCATGTCATAATGAAGCCAGGAGGACATTAAAACAGTAAATAAATAAATAGATAGATAGATAAATAAATAAATATAATTTGTTAGAGAAAATTATGATAGTGCCAAGTCACCATCTCAAAGCAAGAGGTTTGAACCAAAGTACAACATTGGCCAGTTCTGTGCCATTGGCTAATGCCAAGAGATAGCAATCATCTGCTTCTCACACTAGGGAGTTTCAGCCTTAAGTCCAAATGTTACAAGTGGGCTTGAGGTAAATCCCAGTTCACTTAGTGGGTTTACACACTTATTCTTTCTGGTGTGACATATAAAGAACGTGCACCTCTAAAGAACAAAATCTTAAGTCCCAATGGTCTACAGCACACAGACAGGATGAATAGAAACTAGGTCATGAGTGTCCAATGATGGTGGCCATTGGACCTTGGATGGGACCCCTGGCATAGTGGACGTCCAATGAAAGGGGAGACAGAGCCACCATATATTTATTATCGCAATGCATTCCCCCTTGCATTAATATGACAGGAATTCATCTGACAGGCAAGGATCTGCCCTCGAAAGAAATGTTACAGGTATTTGTATCAACCCCCATGTTCACTGTAAACAGAGCTCAATCATTTAAGAATTAAATCTATATAAAAAGACTCATGAATTGCACTTCACAGCTGGACTATACTCACACAGCTCTTCTTCTCAATACCTTAAATTCTATGCCATTGGATAAATTATTGATGCTTATCAATGCATTCATCTTATAACTCGGGGTATAATAGACAATGTTTTTCTTTTTCATTCATTTGTTTTGGGGGGATTTTTTTTGTTTTGTTGTTGATTTTATGTTCTTAGTGTTTTGAACTTTGTTAGTTTTGGTTATAAAATGATATTACCACAAGTAAACCAAAGTAGTTCATAGACTATTACAAGCAGATGGATTCCGGACTCCCATGTAATTCTAGCCTCAATATGTGAACAGTTAGTTTTAACAGTTAGAACATGGCCCTGCTTGATACTTTCCTCTCTGTGAAGAGGTCACTGGAGATAAGAGTGCTACAGCAAAGTTTGATGTAGAAAGAAGATGGTGTCCACCTATACACTGGAATAGTGTCTGGATCTCAAAGGTGCATATTCAAACAAGCAGCCATTGAATTGAGGCTTCAACTACGAAGCAATCAGCCTGTGTGATTCAAAGATGACAATAACAGAATTCAAATATGACGAAGGGAAAGCTATCAGAGCTTATATTGTGAACACCCAATTTGTAGAAGACTAAGAAGGACAATGGGAGGGCAACATCCATCTACAGAGTGTCGAGTCAACTACGCGTCTGGCAGATGCCCTTTGGCCACAACCCAGGGATACACAGAGCTTTGCTATTACATAGAGATTATTGTAAACTTGATTTTAGTGGATGGAATTGTGGCATAATATGATACCTAGTCAGATGACCACCCTCTTAACCCAACCTGAATTTGCTGTAGGTTTAAACATTTCTCATTTGTTCCATGACAGAAATTCCTCTCCTTAATTTGTTTCTTCTGTTTCATTTTGTTTTTGTTTCTTATTGTTTCTGTTATGTCCTCCAGTTTATTAAGCACAGAAGTAGTGATTGCATGGAGACACTAACTGATGCAATAGTTTAATAGGAGCGTGCGGTGGGAGTTGAGGGGAATTGGGGAGCAAATAATGAATGCAGGAGGGGGGAGGGAGCACTAGAACTAATTGTGATGATGTATATACAGCACTTTTTCAAAGTGGCTTAACTATGGAAGTTTATGATATATTAAGTTTATATCAATATATTTTTTAAATGGTGCATTTAAGAACTTAGGCCCAGCCATATTCTCCTGTCGATTTCCATCTAAGTATCAGGCATTTTTTCCAGATGCGAGATTGCTCCTTCCCAATTTTCTGCCAATAGAGATGTAATCCCCTTCGCTGAGACATACATACCCCATATTCTGACTTGAATTTCCCCAATCCAATAGATACTCCCACCAGAGTAAAAAGAAAATCAGCTATATTTGATAGTGTATTTATGCCATATTCTAGGGTCCCTGAGCAGCCCTGGTGGTGTAGTAGTTATATGTTGACATGCTAAACCAATAGTAAAAGGTTGGAAATCCTGGGAGAAAAAATGAGGCTTTCCACTCCGATAAAGAGTTATAGTCTGGAAAATCCACAGGGGCAGCTCTGTCTTGTCCTCCAGGATGGCTCTGAGTTGGAACTGACTTGATGGAAGACTTTGGTTTATTAGGAGCCTACGTTGGTCCTAGGTTTTACATTTTTGATTCTGCTCCATATTGAGTTTATTTTTTATACCCTGTGAGATGTGTGTACTGCTCCATTTTTTGGCATATGCATATCCAGTATTCCAGCACAACTTTTAAAAATCATTTTCCCATTTAATGTGTTTGGCCTTTTTTCAAAGACACAGCTGTCCATAGAAAGAAATATTTACTTCTGGATTCTCCATTCTGTTGTTCTATGTGCCTTTCATTGTACCAGTACCAAGCTGTTTTGACTACCTTGACTGTGTTCTTTTTCATTAGTAGTGCTCTGCTTTCCTAAAGTCTCTATAATTTCTACCTTAATTGATTAGTTTTCCATTTCTTTAAAAAAAAATGTTACAGTGGGTTTTAAAATTATACATAGAAAACTTTGAATAATATTGACATTTTCACAATATTGAGTCTTTGTATATAGAACATGGTACATACTTCCATTTTCGTGGAACCCTTTTGATTTCTTATAGCAGTATATTATAGATTTCTTGTTATTCATATTTTATCCTCAATTTTAATACCAAAGGTTTCATTGAAGTTATTTTACTCATATCACTGAACATATGTGCAATGTGCAGTATGAAATATTTAGAGATTTCTGTGAGTGGATATAAGTGATGT
>NW_022103928.1:3197854-3221336 GCF_000313985.2 Echinops telfairi | reverse complement strand
TAACTACTGGCAATTAGAAATCAAAAGCCCACAGAAAGCAAAAATATAAACTTTATTCCATTCCATCTGAATTTATAGAATATCTTAAGAACAGATTTAAAGCACTAATTACTGGAGATGAGAAGTATGGGATGATATCACACATGAAAAAAGCAAAAGGTAATTAAAAATACAAGGAAAAAAGAACAGGACAAAGTGAATATCAAAAATAGATTCTAAAACTTGTTTTGGAACATAAAGTACTTAAAGCAAATAAAAGAAATAATGAAGTATAGAAGTTGAAAAGAAAATATCAAAAGGGCAGCTTGAGAAGACAACTGAAGCATCATAATGAAATGGACAACAGTCCCCCATAGTTAGAAAACAAGATGGAAATAAATGAAAGAACTGAAGAAAAAAATCAAGTCTCAAGTTGAAATATGGATGGATTTTACTGGAAAGTATTCCATGATGCAAAATGCGATGAATTCACTGACTATTTTGAGAGGTAGCATATGATCTAGAACAGGTAGCACCGAAGGAAGAGGTACACACTGCTGTGATGGCACTGGTAAAAACCAGGACTCCAGGAATTGATGGAATTCCAAAGGGCATATTTCAGCAAGTTAATAAAGCACTGGAAGCAGACACTCGCCTATGCCAAGAAATTTCAGTACAGCTAGATAGACAACTGATTGGAAGAGACTCATATTTTGTGCCCATTCCAAAGAAAGGTGACACAACAGAATGTGGGAATCACCAAACAAAATTAATAATATTATATGCAAGTAAAATTTTGCTGATGATAATTCAGACAACTTTTGCAGTAATGCATTGGCAGGGAGCTGCCAGAAACTCACGCTACATTCCAAAGTTGCATACTAAAAACTGATGAATCTGGATTGAAAGAAAAAACATATGTATTAGAAAGATGTTTACTTATGATTTTCTGTGTGTCGCTCATAACAGACAGCAGATAACATTGGGGAGACTTCAAAATCCAGAACATGTAACGGTGTTCACACAGAACTTCGACATCGAACAAGAGGCAGTCAGTCACAGAGAACAAGAGGGAAGCATGAAAGGTAAGTGCCCGGCTTTTAAGGAAACTCTGGTTTCCAGTAAAGTCTTTTCCATAGAGTCTGGAGTCATTAGTAAGTTACTTTTCATTTATCTAGTTTTAACTCACCCAGTGTTCTTTGTCTCACTTCTTAAACATTTTTTGGGAGTTACCTTCTCTCTGCTTTTTACATGTGCCTCTAGCTTTTATAGCTTAAGCCAGCAAAACAGAAAGTCACATGTTTAACATCATGAAAATACCAACTTTCTTTGGTTTGTTACTCTATTGTAAATGCCTAGAAATGCTTGGCACATAGGCCTGACTATTAAGTGAACAGTGAATTGTAATATTATTTGTATCATACATATTTAATTCTACTTAATTAGTTCTAATAGAAAGTATGTCATGATCCACTAAATTTAATTAGTCTACTCACTTTAATGGTGGCCCTCAGTTTGAATAATTTTCACCCCTCTGTTTTGAACACACTGGGCACAACTCTGAGCATGGACACCTGCCATTTCTACTAAACACAAAGTAGAATCTTTGTTTCCCCAGTCTTTTACTCCATAACCAAACCAGGCTAGTCTTCATGCTAGTTCCAGAATATTCAGTACGTTTATGTAACAGAACTGTTGCTTATTATTGACTCCTCCTGGGCCTCTCTGTCCTCCAAAAGTCTTGAGGTCAATTCATTCACCCCTAATTCCTTTTTCTGATGTCACTTTCCCAATGAGGACTATCACGATATTCATATTAGCAAACCCACATTCCAACCTCCTGGGAATCATGTCACTCTACTGTTTTCTCCCACAGCACTATCACCCTTAACTCAACATCATAACAAGACAAAAGGCGCACCGTAGGAGGATTGATCCCTGTCCATGTTCTTCACCATCTTTACTGTCCACTAATTCACACAAAAGTGATAAATCGATATTTACTTAAAATTAATGAATGCCTAGCACCTTTGAGAAAAAACATCCATCAACTTAGTCTCAGGATAAATTCCTAGCAAGAAATTATTACTTGCTTCTTTGCTGAAGGGGGAAATTTGCAGAGACAAAGCAGTGGACAAAAATGAAAGAAAAAATATGAAATAATGGATTACAATTTTGAGGAGAAAGAAAACAAATAATCAAAAATCATTGCATTAACCAAATTGGCTAACCACCTTTGCCTAACACTAAGTTAACTCAATTTACACAGTATATTTCCACTTAACACTTATTGTTGACCAATATTTATGAGATCTTCCCTACATCATGAACAGATTTCAACTTTAATACTTATCAAATGGGCCAATATTGGTTAAAAGAATATCACAGTCAGTCTTTTAATTCAAATTTTACATAAATTTAAAATGTGCATTTATATTCACTACATAAAGTATTCTATGCAATCAAGACTCAACAGTACATTGGTAACAGCAAAATTACTTTTGATACCATAATTTTACTCGTTAGCAATTCCTTAATTAATGCCTAAATATAATTTACTTTCTCTATTTCAAATAATTCCATTCTGCTTTCCAAAATACTTAGTTTATAAAAATATTCAAAAAATCAGGTTAATCTTTAAATTCTTTAATAATGTCTTAAAATTTCAGGACCATAGACAATGCATTTTTTGATACGTTTTCTTATATGTAAAACCTAATTCTTAAATTTCCAAAATACAAATTATATAATTTGCATATTCTCTAAAAGTACAAATTAACCTTTTAACCTTGAAAAACTGATACAATTGTCTTTGCCTACACTTTCACTATCTGAGTATAATATCCTCTTTTTGGTTATTTATGTGGAAAGTTTGAAATTTGAGCAATAATATAATTATAGTGAATTTCACATCATTGTCACCTACTGCACAGAGGTCAAATGAGAAATTTTGTGAATAACAGAGTGGCTAGTGGCTGTATATTGCTAAACATCTTAATTTCTATAGAAATAAAAAACCTGTAGAAATTAAGAGGGAAATGAGAATTCAAATGTCAAAAAAGAGAATCAGAATTATATATGAGAGGGAAAAATGTTTTCTTTATTGTAACATCTGAAAATACTTAAAAGCATATGAGTCCAGAACAATTCTAACCTTCACTTAGAAAAGACAGCTCATTGTTACCTCCTAGGCAGCCAATGAATGAAAGCAGGATCAACTGCTTCCGTGACATCATCTTTAATTGCCAAAAGCAAGAGTAGCTTTGTCCAGACACTGATGAACGAAATGCTTTATCTTCAGGTAAATCCTTTAATCTGTAAAATATATGTACAAAGAAGTTAGACTTGTAAAAATTTAACTGCTTCAAAAGTACATTTTTCTTTGTATGAATCTAACATTCATAAACACTTAAAATCATCAAACAAAACAAATATTTTCTGACATAAAGCAGAGGATTATTTTGAAATGCTGATGCTTTAAAATTGTGTGTGTAGCTGTCTGAGATAGTTAAGGTTTATTGTGACAAACTGGCCGATAGGCACATGTGGGATTAATTGAAGGGCGGAGAGATAAATGGCTCAGTGAGCCTCGCCATTCTAGTTCTCAGGTCTCTTGCTCTCTGATGGCCGGACCAGGGTGTAGCAGCCTTACCCAGTTCCCTGCTTCAGCTGGCAAGGCTCCCTTCCTGCAAGACAACTCTGAGGAGAAGCTACATGGACCTACCCTGATGCAGCCCTGGGTGCTGGAGCAGCCATATAAAGAACCCTGTCAGCACTGAGATGCTTACATGCTCACTGATTCAGCTTTCCTCCTGCAGTCAGCATCATTGCGTGTGTTTTGTGAGATGAAGGAGGACTTTGTAAATTGGTGTTGGACATATAGGCTAATGTTGGACTTATGGGCTTAGACAGCACTGGGTTGGGATGCTTTCTGAATGTACATTTACCCTTTATATTAAATTCTCTCTCATACATATGAGTTTCTGTAGATTTGTTTTCTAATGTACCCAGACAAACACACTGTCCTACAAATGGGAATAGTTTCACAGATCTAGAAATCTCACTCAAACAAAAATAACATAGTAAATATTAAAACTACTATTGCTAGGTATTAACTGTAGCAAATTAAATATTTTCCTAAAATTGTATTTTTCCCAATTTCTCTACCAATATATTTTTATAAAACTCAACAGTACATATAATCAAGTATGTTATAATTCTACTTTTTGTAGTCTCCAATACCCTAATAAGGCTTAGAATTTATAAGCAGCACTCTTAATATCCATTTTACCTTTTAGAATCACTTGCAGAAAGCTCTCAATTGTATATACTGCACAAAACAGATTAAAACAGGCCAGTTAATTTTAGAAATTGTTCACATTACTTAAGTACCTTGCAAATAAAGCTATTTTCTTTTTTGGTTTTCTTGTTTTCATAAGTTTGAATAGGTTGTTTAAGAGGAAATAACTTCTTGAAAGGCCTGTGTCCATTTTACTGGCCACTAGATATTCTGCATAGTTAATAATCAGATAGGTTAAGTATGCACCCCTAACATTAGAGATTGTTCTCAAGATTGCAAGGACTCAGTTTGTTCCAAGTAGGAGAATTAACTATTTAAAATTTGCCACGTGAACAGGGTAGGCATACCCTGTCTGATTGAGCTGTTGCTACTGATTGGACTGTTTCAGCGGTTGCTGAGCTAAAGGGCAGAAATGTTAGCTTTCCTTAAACAGTGGTTCTCAGTCCTGTACTCCTGACTTGTGGTATATCCAATTGCTTATTAAATAAGTCCCAAATAAGACTAATATCAAGAGTGCAAACACGATACCTTGCAAATGACACACTTAAAACCGTACATGGTGATCAACTAGCCCTATAGTAATGCTGTTCTTGTTCACTACTTGCAATCCAGAAAACACTTTTGGGTGGGGAATAGCAGGTTATATAGCAGTTAGAATGTCAGAAATTATGCAGCGATCTGACTGTGCCCATGAGTCTGAGGTCATCTGGCACAGGTGGAAATATGATTGTGAACTCCTGTTCTAACAACTACAGGTAAGCAGTTTACATCTTCGTGAGATAGTCAATCTGGATTTATCCCAAAGAAAACCATACTAAAAAACTTCCAATGCAAGTAGTTTACTTGTGAGTTGAAGGAAAAATGCCATTGGAGCAGAGATATAGGGAAAGAAGGCAGCCAGTAAAGGCTGAGACATAAAGCCACCCATCATCATAAATGGGGGTTATTCCTGCTGAATGCATGGAAGTTTAGAGTATGTACATATCACCAGATTACTCTAACCCTGGGTGAAGGAGCCAGGCTATTAATACATCTACTTTAATTAATCTTGGTTCGGAGACTGCTTCGAGGAAACTTCAATTACCCAGCATGTCTAACCTCCCCATGGGACTGAAAAATGACTCCAAAGGCCAATTAATGTTCTCAAGTAAAGAAATAGAATATAGAGAAATCCGAAGTTGAAGCAGGCAAGAGAATTTGAGTAGGACACACATCGTTATGTGCCATACAGGCACATAAAATGGGGATAGTTGTAAGCAATTTTCAATAGCATCAGGCCTCATGTGGCTGAAATTAATGGATATTGGAAGCTTGCAGCGAGGATGTCACACTGTAACCCAGTCCATCATGATACTTCTCAAGCCTTTCCAGTGGTTTACCCCGCTTAGCCCCTGAACTAAAGACTTTCAGATACCTGTCTTACTTCCCTTACTTCTGGTGAACAAGGGCACACCCTATGTCCACGTGAATATAACTCAGTTTCCTATGCTGGAATTCTTTGAAAGAAAATAATTCTCAAAAATCATCCTAGATGACATTTAACATGTAACTGAAAATCATTAACCATCACAGCCTTCCAATGGTACATGTACAGAAACTGTAGTCAAGATAAAGAAGAGTGAATAAATCAGTATGTGTGCTCGTGCACACAGAAGGGCTTCAAAAGGTTAATGGGAAAAATACCATTATATTTCCGTTTCACTTCACCACAAATCTTTTGCAGCCCTCTCTTCTATAAACAAATACAGGGATCCCCACTGGCACTACAGTATTTAGCTGCCAACTTAAAAGAGTGGCGTGTTGAACCAGCTACTAAAATACCAGCTGACTTGCTCCCATGAAGATTTCAGCCTCAGAAATTCTGTTGGGGAGTTGTACTCTGTCACGTGAGGCTGCTAGGAGTCTGAAGTGATACAATAGCATCTCTCTGCCAACAAAACGTGCAAACACACACATATGCACGCATGCACACACAGGCTTCCCGCCTGCATGGAAAATACGGAATGCAAAAAAATCCAATTTTTCCAGGAGCTTTTTGAAGTACACAAAAGTATATATGTGTGTACTTATACACATAAACATGCACACATAAAAAGGCACATTTATAGATAGATATAGATATACTTACATACATGTTTTTGTATATTCACAAAAACCAAGATTTTTATTATGAAGTTAAATACAATAACTGTCAATCATAAAAGACATGGCAAATGTGAAACGTGTAAATACAATGCTTCCAAGATTTTCAAAAAGCATTTGAAGTCTGAGGCCAGTGGGTGAAAAATATGACCAGAGGGAAATTTGAAGGGTTAAAGGGGATTCAAACTGAAATCTCTTCCCTAGAAGAGATTATAACTATCTCCATTTGTACACAAAATCTAATCTGAAGAGAATTTGGTTATTACACAGTAGACTAGCAAGAATTATTAGCTAACTTTTTTTGTCAGAAACACAAAATTCAAACAAAAGATCCTGCACAACATCATTTTCACCACCCCCGCCACCATCACCAGTAGCATCATCATTTTAAAAGACGGAAATGAACATAGAAAGCTGAGTGATGCAAACGAAGAAGGCTTGGTGCTGTCATTCCGACTGAGGGCAGCTTCGTGTGTTACAGATGAGAACCGCCTCATGGAGGCTTCTTGGCCGAATCTTTGCAGAAACCCAGTTTCACATCGCGCTCAGCAGGTTCAAACCGTCACCATTCATGTTTGCAGTGGAGCACAAGCCTTTTGAACTACCTAAACCCTGTGGGACTATTTATAAATGAGTGGATAGGACTAAAGATCATCCAAACACTTTGTCCATAGTAGGCCTTCAAGCAATATTGCTAGATGACTTTTAAGATGATGCCTAACTAATAGTAACATTAAAAAAAATAGAAAACTAAAAATAACAAATGCCGGAGAGAGTACAGAGAGATTGGAACCCATACACACTACTAGTGAGACGATGACAGACAACCATTACTGTGGGAATTGTTATGGGTTTCCACAGACGAATGGGAGTGGAAAACCGTCTGACTCGGGTATCCCTGTACTTCACATATCCCCTAAAGCAATAAGGAACAGAGCACGAACACACACACACAAACACGCCCACACATGCACACACAGAAACAACCTACATGCCCATGTGTGGAAGCATAGATAAACTTGTATACATATATACGGTGGAGTCATTTAAAGAATAATAAGGAATCTGTCAAACACCTCATGAAATTTATAGAATTGGAAGGCATTACACTGAATGAGGTTACTCAATCACAAAAGGATGAACCACTGTCAAAACTTAATAATTAAATATAATATAATAATAAGGGGGAGAGTTGGGGAGGGAGAGAATAAAGGGGAGTTGATATATAAAGGTTCAAGAAAAAAGAAAATGTTTTGAAACTAATGGTGGCAGCAATTATACAATTATGCATGATCTAATTGAATTATGGATTGTTATAATATCTGTAAAAGCACCCAATAAAATGAAAAAGAAAAACAAGAAAAGGGTTTCATACTAAAAGAAGCATATTATTACAGCCATCAGTGTTGTGAAGGGGAGGGCTAGTAATGCGTGAGCAGGCAGACCGGGCAGGGTTCACTTGGGTGAAGGGTAAGATTATATCCAACAAGAGCGAAGTGGGAAAAAATTAATAGTGATGGAAACGGGAAAAGCCATAGGGAGGTTATGATATGTTGTTGAATTACAAATGGCTATCTGATTGGTAAATCCTCACCTAATTCAAAATGAAACTTTTTTTAAGGCTGGCATTAAAGGAAAAATGATGTGAGATTATAAATCTACTTTGCTATTTATATTGAAGATAATGTGATAATTTAAATTTATTAACTATGTTATTTACTAGATATTCTATTAATTCTGTTTAACTTCTAGTTCACATCATCTTGAGCAAGAATTCTAGATTCCACCAGAATACTGGAATTTTAGTTTAACTAAATAGTGGATATATTTTTCATAAAAATATATGTCTCATATGTGTGTCTACTTTCAAATAAAGTTTGCATGTCTAAAAAATAATGCATAAATCAACATATGAGATTAAATCTTAACATTGTATATAGTGTAGCATTTATACTAAAAGAAAATAATACAGAAAGGGATCTAACTACCTCTTGAAAATTATTAAAGAAAATTTTCTAGAAAGGCAGAAGGGAGGTAACAACTTTAAAAATGGTCTCATCATAACACTGCATTCCCAAGACAACATGCATATCACTTACATTAAAAATGTCTAAGTGTGTTCTAAATTTTGAAGTCTTTTTGGAAATTAATTAATTTAACAAACATTGACTTGCATTAAGGACTGAGATTACAATTCTTCCAAAATTGTCTGCTGTGAAAGGTATACAGCAAGCATAGAAGGTTCAACAGAAGCCTAAATGGGAGCCATTTTCAACAGGAAAGCTGCCTGCGGAAATGAAGGGTGATGGACAGAAGAAGATAATATTACCAGGTTTGTGTTATCTTTTCTGAGGAGTAGGAAGGAAGAAAGTTTCCAAGTGCAAATTGGGGCCTGGAATATCCCTAATCAAAAAACAAACAAAAAAAAAAAAGTTGCCACCTTGTAGATTCCAAGAAGCACTGTGTTCCAGTGTGTTTTCAACAGCTGGCTTTGGGGCAGGACTTTCTTTCAAGACACTTCTGGTTGGCTTCAAACGTCCAACCTTTTGATTTGCAGCCAAATACTTCAAACATTTGCACCACTTGGGGTCTTCCTGGTATCTAGCTTTGTGAGTTGGCAAAGATGCAGGTAAACAACTCCAGGTGAATTAGGTCCCTTATCCTTCATCAGCCTGACCTCAAAAGGCTGTCGCAGGACCTCAGCACACCTCCCTGGATCTTCGCCACTACCTCAACAAAGGAGTTGTCAGAATCAGGCACAAGCCTGTGTCCTCCTTCTAGTAAAACATTTTATCTGCAGCTCCTGACAGATAGAATAGAATGTGCAAATGCCATGCGTCTCGGATGCTCACGGCTTATGCCATGAACAGAATGAAAACCAATAAAATGGAATTTAGACGAACAACTTAGTGTGCTATTGAGTGAGATGGAAGAAAGATAATGAAGCCTGACTTTCCAGGCCTGGCTAGAATTTCAGCCTTAGGAAAAGTCCTTTGAAAATTCTCTCCAATTTGAAGGAAAAAGTTGGCATGACTGCATCGGTAGCGAAGATTCAAACTAAACATACCATAGGCTGCATCTGGCTTGACAGGATGAACATGCACTTTGCAACACCCAAATGTCATTGCCACCTACCAACTCATAGAGATTAGATGTTAGGCAATACTCAGAAAATTAGGCAAACTGACTTAAGAGAAAATAAATGCAAAATATATATTCTAATGCCCGTGTGTATGTGTGTGCACATGCATACATGCACACACTTTTAAAATTTTGGAGAAGCAATCTTACTATTTTTAAAGTCATGTCGCTTATTTTTAGTCAATGCTGAAGGAAGGCATGGATTTATAAATAAAGAAGCTAATTAATACAATCATGACCTAAATACTCAGAATTGCCAAGTATTGTCACAGAGTGGAGGCACAGTAAAACGCGTCCCATTTCTGAAATTAAAAAGCTAAATAAATACAAAGAAATTTACTGCAGTGAGACAAATACAAATCAAAATGTCAGCCACTACAGAAAGCCACTACTCTCCACAGAACTGTCATAAATCAGAGGAAAAAGTAAGTACCCTTTAGAATGTTTCCTAGTAAGAATCATTTGCCTTCAGGGTTAGAGCTCAAGGTATTCACAATGCACTGCTTGTGGTGATCTTTAAATAGTCCCCACATTTAGCACATATTGACAACTGTACTATTTTTAATGTCAGCTGAGCTTAAAAATGCTAAATCTTGGACTCAAACACAAAAATGTTCTAAATAACTGTTCCTGGTCGTTCTTAAAAAAAGAAACCACTTGTGGCTTTTATTATAAACTTGGCAAAATGGTTAGCAAGATTGTGCACCGTACAGTACTGACACAAATGTACACGTCTAAGCCTACACATGCAGCTTTGAATGTGGCCCTTGCAAGTCCCAAGAGTTAAGCTTTTAGGTGTGATGGAAAATGAAGTTCCTAGAATGATCTAGCTTAATTTCCAGATATGAAATAAACATTTCATTTTTCTAAAGAGATATGCCCTAAAGCAATTTTATCTACAAGCATTGCTTAACACCTCCTATCCGCAATAAACTAGCCCTGGATTTGATACGTTAGAAATCAATTCTAATCACTATGAATATAGACTATTTCCAACCCCCATCAAGCAGACGCAGCACTATTTGAACAGTCGACTCCCTCTATTGTAGTTATTTCAACTACTGAGGCTCTCTCCAAATACACAACAATCTGCAGAAAACATAGTGATTCTTAGTGTTTTAGATCAAGGAGCCTTCTGCGATTTAGTCATAACTATGGACTAAATGCACATAGGCAAACACTAGCAAACTTTTGTGTACACAGTGAGCATAGTTACACTGAAAAATAACTTTTGTAGGCAGAAAAATAAATTTATCACGTAGGATATATGTGTGCTTGTATATGTAAAGGTTATATGTGTGCTTGTATATATAAATGTATATGCTGTGTATATGGAGCAAAATAAGTGATTCAGCCATAAACCATAGCGTTCCATACCAGAGGAAGCTGGAGCTTGGTTTCACAGCCACCATCCATCTGTCGGTGAGTCTGTCTGTGTGTTGCTGTCATGTTCAACAAACTTCAGCAGAACATTTACACCGAGCAAGACTTGGAAGAAACGCTCAACCATCTACTGCTACAAATGGTCGCCAATGGCCGCCACATGTGTCACAATGGTCAGAACCTGTATGAGGGGGAGACACCTATCCACAACAACAAGAACAGGCATATGGATACGTATAAATAAAATTTAAAACAAGTGGGATTTTCCCCCCAAATTGCTGGCACTTTTAGGTAGAGATAGGATTACTAATCGTAAGGGCAGTGTTTCAAACCCCCAGGTTGCTCCTTGGAGAACGTTGAGGCTATTTGCTCCTGTAAACATTCACAATGCCTGGGGAACCCTACATAGTGTAGGCATGAGTTGGCAACAACTTGATGACAGTGGGTTTGGTAGGGTTCTTAATACTTAAATGTGTCTGTGTGGGTGCATATGCCTACACTCCCTACCACTGAGTCACTTCTGACTTATAGCAACCTTATGGGGCAGGGTAGACCTGTTCCTGTGAGTTTCTGAGACTCACTATTAAGGGACTAGAAAGCCTTGTCTTTCTCTCCCAAGAAACAGCTGGTGGTTTCAAACTACTGACAATGTAGTTAGCAGCAAACCAGGATTCCTGGTATATTTGCATATAAATAAAAACATAATACATGCATATATTCATGTGTATATGCACACACCTACTTATAGCTGTGTGCATTTCAGGGATTACTTTCTTGCATTGTTAATCAAGGAGAAATTAATGAAAATTAAATACATTTAAATTGTGCGGCTGTTGAAAAGATAAATGCTCCTGAATTGTTAAATTTTATATAAGTATTTGACAAAATTTGGAACTATGAAGTTTGTTTGGTATGTTAATGGCTGTCATCCTTAACAATCTGTTAATTTTTGCTTTTGATATTTTAGCAACAAAAGTCTGCATGTAGTGGAAAATAGAATCTAAGTTCTCATTGCTAATGCCCTGCAATAGTGGAGTCAGCAATACAAATATATTGCCAGGACATTATAAAATGCCTACTGTTGATTTCTGTCTATTTTGCTTTGTCCTCATTTCAGAGAGGTCTTCTCTGGCAAGACCCACATCACTGATGCCCTATCAGAAAATAAAAAATCATAAAACCCTTTTCAATTGGTTCCCCTAGTCACATCCATGTGCAAGTTAAAGGGAAAATACACAGCTACGAAATCATGCCAAGCCACAACCTGATTCAAATAAGTAGATGTGTTCCAGTCACACATCCATGTCGCCCTAAATATACCCACTGTGCCAGCCCCTGACATCAACGACCCAACAAACTCAGTCAACCAGACACAATCAATGACCTTGGACACCAGTAAGATCAACAGGAGTTCAAGCATTAGAACAACTGCAAGGAAAGGAACAATGAGTCCAAGTGACAGCAGAGACTAGCAGATGAACCACACAAGCCGGTAGCATGCTCAGAGAGGCCTTTTAGGGACAGCATCAAATAACAACCAGACTGAGCAGTCAGAAAAGTAACCACAGAGAAAGTACAGCCAATGGCAGTTCCTATGCAAAAATCCCTGGGAGATTGAACCAGTGTAAACAATCACCACACCTACCAAATGCATTAGCATGTGTCAAAGTACAATCATACCCACCTTCACAAGCCTCCTCATACTCAACCACTTCCTCTCTGAAGCACAGGAGGCACACCGGAACACAAACAGCTCAACCAATACTCCCTTTGGTATCAGAGGCCATGGCTGGATAGCACAAGCCTGGTCACATTCACCACCTTCTTCCTGAGCTTAGGTGGCTCAAGATTTCAAGCACAAATATGGCAGATTCATGTCCCTCTCTGAGATACACCAGCCTAGACTTACATGTTAAAATTAAAACAGTGAAGTTAAAGATACTAAAAAGTGCCTGAATCAAAACTAGGATACTGAGTCCTTAGCATTAACTAGTCCATCAAACATATTTAACGGTGTACAAAAAAATAGAGGTTAAAAAAAGCCAGAAGATATATTAGATAATGGGCACATCTAAAATTAAACATTTTTTCTCACCAAAAGACTTTATAAAGAGAAAAAGGAAAGAACCTAAAAAGGGGAAAATATTCCTTTGCACTGATAAATTGGACTAGTGTCAAATCTCTAAAGTATAAAGAAAATGTCAACAACTCAATGTAAATAGAGAATTCAATAAAATATGGGCAAAGATATTAACAGGAACTTCACGAAGAGAAATTTAGGCAGCCACCAAAGTCATGAAATAGTCCTAGATCTAACAGACATGCAAATCAAAAATACAGTAAGCCATCATCACACCCCTACAAAATTTCCTTTTTTAAAAATCATTTTATCAGGGGCTCTTACAGCTCATAACATTCCATGCATCAATTGCATCAAGCATATTCGTACATATGTTGCCATCATCATTTCTGAAACTTTTTTTGCCGAGTCACAGGCACATTTATTATCTTCTGGGAACAGCATGGTCTTTCCCTCCCCAAAGTGGCCTGGGTCCACAGGGGAGGGCCAAGCCCCTCAGGTGGCAGCAACACAGCAGCAGGGCCTTCAGCTTGCCCAACAGGCTGGCAATCTCAGGGTCCTGAGCTTCCTAGGATTTGACCCAGCGGGCAAACAAAGGCTTTGATGACCTCCTGCTGGATCTGCATGCCACAGGCAGAACAAACGGCAGCATCGTGCCCATGTCATTGCACGCATTGCCCCGTGCTTCGTCCGTGCGCATGGTGTTCTCTGGGGCCCAGAGTGCCTGGATGACTTCAGCCAGGACCACCTGGGCCAGTTCAGTGCTCAATGCTGCAGGCTGGGCCGAAGTGGCCGCCATACAGGGCTAGAGAAAGTGCACATAAGTGAAGCCATGGGGGGAAAACCACCTCCCTAGGGTGGCTCCTGTTTTACTGGTGTGGGAGGAGGTGTGGGGGGAGTGGGTGTGGGATAAAAACAGAAAGCCTGCTAGACAAATTTTAAAAGAACTGTAACACTTGCAAAACATTTTTACTTGAGCCCTTGGTATAAGCTCCTCTTTTTTTCCCCTCCTCCCCCACCTTCCCAACCTCGTGAATCTTTTATCAATTATATATTGTAATTATTAGTTCATATCTTACACTGTCCATTGTCTCCCTTCTCCCACATTTCTATTATTTGTCCCCTTCGGGTGGTGGGCTATATATCCAATCTTGTGATGAGTTCCCCATTTCTCAACCTTTCCCCTCCCTGCCCATCCCCTTACCCTCATGGTATCACTACTCCCATTACGATTCCTGAGGGGTTTATCTCTCCTAAATTCCATGTGTCCAGAGCTCTTATCTGTACCAATGTGTGTTCTCCAGTCTAGCCTGATTTGTAAGGTAGAACTGGGTCATGGTACTGGGTGGGGGGAAGTATTCAGGAACTAAAGAAATGATGTGTTATTCGTCAGTGCTCTACTTCACGATGGTTGAATCATCCCTTCCTTAAACAACTTCTGTGGGGGATATCCAATTGTCTACAGATGGGTTTTGGGTCTCCACTCCAACCCCCCACTTTTGCATAGATATGGTTGTTTGTTTTGGATCTTTTGATAACTGATGCCTGATTCTGTTGACACCTCATGATCACAAAGGCTGGTGTGCTTCTTCCATGTGGGCATATTTGCTTCCTGCTAGATGGCTACTTGTTTGACTTTAAGCCTTTAAGACCCTAGACACTATATCTTTTGATAGCCAGGCACTATCTACTTTCTTCACCACATTTGCTTATGCACACCTTTGTCTTCAGTGATCATGATGGGAAGGTGAGTATCAAAGCGTGCCAGGTTATCAGAGCAAAGTGTCCATGTGTTAAGGGAGGCCTTGAGTGGAGGTCCAAAGTCCGCCTGCTATCTTACTACTTATAAATATATGTCCATTGGCCACTGGCCCTTTCATTATAAATTATTATACTTAATGTCCATGCCGATAGCTATACCTTTATAAATAGTTTTTGCCTCCTATTGCTTTCCTCTATTTCCTTTCCCCTCCTCCTGTCCCACTACCATGCTTCACCCTCCATTCAGCTCTTAGGATTTCCTCGGATACGCTCTTGATCAAGCCTCAGCCAGCATTATATACCATCCTCACCATCAATTTTAGATCTCTTGTTTCTCCCTTATCTCTGAATTTGTTGGCATCCCCACCCCCCCGGCCCCTCTCACCCATGCCCCTCCGGAGCCACTGGTCTCGTAGTTTTCTTCTCAGTATTGTTCGTCCTGCCTATCTTATATAGATAGACATAAGGCAAACGAAAAAGGAAAACAAAATCAAACCAAAAGACATAATCAAACAAAACAGAATGAGAGAGAAAAAACTAACTAAAAAACCAATTGTTCCAGGTCTGTCTGCTGACCCTTATGTATGTTTTCCGATCAAGTCTTATGAGGTGCCAAGCCCTGTTCCCCAAGTCAGAAGTCTATATTCAGGTTTCCTTGGGACTTGGTTACTTTGCTCCCCTTGTTGCCCAGGTGCACTCTCTTTGCGTTAAACCCCACTAGGCACACTTTCCGCACAATGTCTCCAGTACTGTCCCCCATAGCTCTATGGGTCAGTGTGGGAACATACTGTCTCCTGCTGGGGCCATCCTTAAAGTCCCCTCTATGCACTGGCTGCTCCAAGCAGGGATGCCATGCCTGGGGCTTTTCAATGATCAAAATAAAAGTGCTGGCAAGATTGTAAGGCAAGGTCTGGCAAAATTGTGCATTGCTGTTGGGATTGTAAAATGGCACAATCACTTTGTGAAACAGTATAGCAATTCCTCAAATATATAAAAATATAAATAGCTATTGGTCCAGTAATCCTACTGTGAGGCCTATATCCTAGAGATAAAAAAAATCAATGACATGGATAAACGTACGCACATCATTGTTTATTGCAATATATAGGAAATATATAGGAAAAAAATGAAAATAACCTACATGCCCATCAACAGATGAATGGATAAACAGGTTGGGGTATATGCATACAATAGATACTACACAATTTTTAAAAATAATGAGGAATCAACAAAACACTTTACAACCTGGATGGATCTCTGGAACATTACTCGATTGAAATAAACCAATCACAATGACATAAATGTATGGTCCCACTATTATTTTAAGAAGTCAACAATGGCTACGACACAGAGGATAAACATCTTTGGTGGTTACCAGGGATAAGAGGGACAAGCAGGGGAATCACTCTCTGGAGAGCAGGCACTTGTCATTTCCAGTGATGGAAAAGGCACTCCCAAATATGGTTGAATTTAGTACAACTTGACCATGGTCAATAAAGAGATAAGAACTACAGGAGAACATTTTTAAAGTACTATATTTTGTAATAACAGGAAAAACAACCAAAAATACATGTACGTGGTTACAAAAGTAGTTAAGAGTGCATGTATGTGTCCAGGAAGTCATATGTGAGTATATGGGCATTCAGGAATCAGTATAAGTTGTAAGCACATGTTTGTATGTGCCACACATACATTCGCATACATAACAAAGCACACAGTAAACATTATCATGCAGGCTTTCAAGAAATATCCAAATAATTCTCAGGATTGCTTTACTGCGTCAAGGGGCATGAACCAAAAAGACTTGATCGGTCAACTTAGTCAATTGGCATAATACAACTACCAAAGAAGGTTCTCTACCCATGTTTTGTGAGTAGCACCTGGAACCTTAAAAGCTGTCAACCAGCTGTCTTAGATACAACTGTTGGTCTCTGCTCACATGGGAAAAAAGAAGATGAAGACAATCCAACTTAAAGAAGTAGCTAGCCCATGGGTCTAATAGACCATACAAACCACAGCCTCTTCAAAACTGACCAATAAGAACTAGATGATGCCTGTCTACCACGACTGGTTGTAACCCAGAGCAGGGTCACAAGAGAACTTCCCGGGTAGAATGAAAGTGAAATGGAGACTAAGTCTCAGATTTATAAAAGAGAGCAGACCAATTAGACTATAGGAAACTTTGAGGCAATCACCTTACGTTACCCTTTGAATTTTAGATCGAAACTATCTCCAAATTACCTTAAAGCAGCAGTTCTCAACCTATGGGTCACAACCCCTTTGGGGTTCTGTATTAGTCTGGGAACTTTAGAGAAACAAATCCACAGAAACTCATGTAAAAGAGAGAGTTTTATATAAAGCTTAACTGTGCATCAAGAAAACATCCCAACCCAGTGCTGCCCAAGACCAGAAGTCCAATATATTCACCCATTAACCTATATGTCCAACACCAGTCCACAAAGTCCTCCTCCATCTCACAAAGCAGACGCAATGATGCCGACTGCAGGAGGAAAGCCAAGTCAGTGAATGTGTAAGCATCTCAGCGCTGGCAGGGGTCTCCACAAGGCTGCTCCAGCACCCAGAGCTGCATCAGGGTAGGTCCATTTGGCTTCTCGTTGGGGATGTCTTGCAGGAAGTAAGCCCTGCCAGTTGAAGCAGGGAACTGCTAAGGCAGCTGCACCCTGCTCTGATCATCAGAAAGCAAGAGACCCGAGAACTAGAAAGGCGAGGCTCACAGAGCCATTTATCCCTCCGCCCTTCAATTAATCCCACATGTGTTTATCAGCCAGGTTGGCACAATAAACTAATTCAGGGTTGAACAACCCTTTCACAGGGGTCACCCGATTCATAACAGTAGCAAAATTACAGTTATGAAGTAGCAACGAAAACAATTTTATGGTTGGGTCACCACAACATGAGGAACTGTATTAAAGGGTTGTGGCATTAGGAAGGTTGAGGACCACTGTCTTAAATAAATAATTATCAAGTGAAGATTATGTGCTTCCTGAATCAACTAAGCTTATGAGACTAAAATATCAACAGTGAACCCAAAGCAAAGATAGGATGGCAAGGAGGGAAAGGGAAATTAGATCACTGGGAAGAGAACAAACAGAATGGGAGTAATGACGATGATGACACACTACAAAAATGATGTCAAATGTCACACAATTTTCTATGAAAGTCACTAAGGAGAACCTAAATTTGGGGGAAAACTATCACTTAAAACACAAAATATTAATTTACAATACCACTTCTGGAGTGCACTTTTCTTGCATTGTTTATGTCTCAAGTTAACTTTGTCACGTCCAATGTCTTTCCATCATGGTGATACCACTTACTGCTCATGCAATAATCGCCCTTGTCACCTGTTTTAGGACACGACACTTGTTTTGAAGCCAGTCAAAGTTTTGATTAAAGTTTTAATGTTTACATAATCTAAATCTCTGAAAATATCAATTGTGCCCTGTGTAATATTTTGCCAAGATAGAAAGACACAAGTGCTTTCTTGATATTTTTTAAAGAGTCATTATTCCATTAAATAGAACTATGTGAAAATAAGATACGGTGACTTAGGGTTCTGCCATTTTGAATGGTGAAAGGAAAAATAAATGATAAGTGAACTTCATGAACTTCATTGACAATACCCATAATTATAAAGGGTTTCTTTACTTCTTCTCAAATGAAAAATTATTCCAGGCTTTATTACATGATCATAAGGGGAAAATATGCCCTTTCTATGTCTGAGTAACAATATTCCTAGGCACCATATAATTACCTAGAATTTTAAAATAAGTTTATAATATAGTTATGATTTAAATGTGTAGGATTATAGAGAGACTTTTCCCCCAATTTTGTGTCCCCCACCAAATTTAAGCCAAACATTATAGCCTATTTTCCAGCACATGGTGGGAGTTCAGATGCTTAGAGACATCCTCCCTGAAGGCAGTCAGTTGCCAGATCACTGTATGGTCTCACCACAAGTAGGGCCCACACCCTACTGTTAAGGACAATGGGCTACTTCTCCTGAAAGGCTTGTGACCCACAGTCTGATCCACTGTAGGTGGAGTTCATACCCTACTGATAATGGTTTCCATGGAGAGCAAAAAAACAGGTCAAACCTGCTCTGTTACATCCAAAGTTAGGCTGCCATCCTGTATCTAGGATCAGCCCATCTTGTCACGCGTGTGCCCTTAATCCCTCCTCTTCCTGTAGCATATGTACTCCTAAGTTTTCTCCCTCCCATTACTGTATTACCTATAGTGCAAGCCCTTCCTGTGATACATGCCTTTACTTGTAACTAGGGGGCTTGTACACCCCCAAAAGATACATAAGGCTTGGTTAGCAATAAAGAAGCTCTCACCACTCTCTCTGTCCTCTCCCCTTGCTCCCTCTCTCTATCACTGCCTTGCTCCCCCTTCCTCTCTCCTGGTCCTCACTCACCTGTTCCCTTTCCCCTTGTCCTACTTCCCCTTCCCCTTCTCTTGTGCCCGCCAATCTTCCACCTTCACATGGACCACCAAGCTGGGCTGAGGTTAGCATGCTACCGTGAAATGTGTCTGACTCCATTATTTTAATCTCTCTTCTATCTCTAATATTTTCTATGACTTTATTATAATCTTTATATATCTCAACCGTACAATTGTGACTATCGAACCCAAGATTAGTTGTGGGGGCTGGCCTTTCCCCCACATAAATGTTTTTGAACAAAGACAATTTTCAAAAATCAAGAAGGAAACTGGATAGCAATACAATAGTCACTAACATTTATTGAGTGTTTATTGTACACCAAGCACTGCTCAGAATGATTTCCATATCTTAACCAATTTAATCTTTACAACAATCCCAAGAGATTCTGATTATTAGCAACACTGTTTCACATAAAGAACAAAAGCTCAGACAAGTTAAAAAATTTATTCAAGATAAACAAACAGAGAAGCAGTGATCATATATATATATATATATATGATCACCACCACTTTTCCGTCAGTGAGTCATACTGTGGTGGCCAGTGTGTTGCAGGCTGCTGGAAACGAGGTCATGACAAAGGCCAGCAGGGTCCCTGAAAATGAGCAGATTTCAGAGGAACGTCCCGGCTCAGAAAAGGCAGTGTTGAAGGACTCGCCAACTTCAAAGGAAAAAGCCCCTGCTATTTTGAACCAGAAAATCATATGATTCACTATGCTGGGAATAAAACAATCAAGAGGAATCATATGGCATGCATTATCAAAAAGGACATTAAATAATCAATCATGAAGGACAGGGCTGCCTGTGCTAGGATTATATCTATCTGTCTTCAAGAAAATCCAATCAATACAATAATTATTCAAATTTATTCACCCATCACAAAAGCTGGTAATGAAGAAATTTAAGAATTCTACCAAGGACTTCAGTCTAAAATTGATAAGCATGCATTCAAGAAGCATTGATAATTATTGGAGATTGAAATGCTAAATTGGAAATAAGGAAGAAGGACAGTAGTTAGAAAATATGTACTTGGTGATAGGAACAAAGCTGGAGATCATATGTTAGAAGTTTGGAAAACCAAGACATATTTATAGTAAATATGTTTTTCAACAACACAAAAGACAACTAACTATACACATTGATTTCTCCAGAGGGAATACATGGAAATCACACTGACCACATCTGTGGGAAAAGAAGATGGAGGAGCTCAATAATATCAGCAGCTAAAACCAGGCCAGGAGCGGACTGTGGAACAGATCACCAATTGCTCACATGTAGACCATGAAGTGCTCATATATAAGTTCAGGGTAATGCTGAAGAAAATTAAAACAAGCCCAAGATAACCAAAATATGACCTTGAGTCTATCCTACCTGAATGTCTAGGACATCTCAAGGACAAATGTGACTCATTGAATACTAATGACAGAAGGCCTAATGAGATGTGGGAGGACATCAGGAACATTAATCATGAAGAAAGCAAAAAGATTCAAGGGGGATTTCTAAAGAGTCTCTGAAATTTGCTCTTAATCATGGAGCAGCTGAAGCCAATGGAAGAATAGAATTACAGAACTAAACAGAAAATGTCAAAGGGAAGCTGGAAAAGTCAAAGCCACATATTATAAATGACTAAAGACCTAGAATTAGAAAACCAAAGGTGAAAAGCCTGTTCAGCATATCTTAAACTGAAAGAACGAAAACAAAAAAGCAAGCTTTGAGTAACAATACTGTAAGATTATATGGGCAAAATAATGAATAATTGCAGCAAGCATCAAGAGAAGATGGAAAGAATACACAGAGTCGCTGTACCGGAAAGAACTAGTCGGCATTCCCCCATTTCAGAAGGTAGCATATGAGCAAGAATCAATGTTGCTGAAGGAAGAAGATCAATGATGGCAACAAACGTACAAATATGCTTGATACAATTGGTGTATGGATAGTTGTAAAACCTCTAAGAGCCTCCAATAAAATATTTTAATTTAAAAATGCATATATTAATATATAATAAGAATTCTGCGATTCTTATTCTTTACTTATATAGAGTTCTATTCAATTCACCCTACCTCCCACTAATTTATTATTTTAGGATTTTTTTTAAATATAATTTGCTGACATTAAAGTGTTTAAATATTTGCTGTATAATTTTAATACAGAATTTTAATGTGGGATTTTAAATTTGCTATCATAAAATAAAAATAGCTCTATTGTAATGTCAAATACAAATACAAAACCAAACATATTCATAAGGAATCATTCTAAAGGGGAGCCTTACACACTCCTGCAACCATGACTTCCTGGACAGCTAGCTTCTAAGTGTCTTTCAAGTTTCAGATTAGTTGTTGTTGTTGGTCCATTCAGTTCCCTTCTTGATTGATGATCCTTGGTATCATAAACCCACTGCGGCAGTTATTGTGTTAATGGATCTCATAGAGGGTTTCTCTCTTTCCATTGATCCTCTCTCTACTTCTCTAAATATGGTTTTGTGACTGGTCTTTCCTGATGATTTCAAAGCAGCCAACTCCCCCTACCTAAACTTCTAAAAGGTTTGTGGTGATACTTTCTTCTAAGGCTGATTTGTCTGTGCTTCTGGAAGTCCATAGTGCAGTAACGGTTAGTCAACCTACAGGTTGTCAGATTATTACATTCTTCTTTTTGCCTTTTTAATTTCCCAGCTTTTAGATGCATATAAGAATACTGAAAGGATTTGGTCATGGTCACCCTAGACATCAAAATGACATCTTTGCTTTTTAAATTTTTTTATTTGTTGACATCTTTGCTTTTTAAAACGTTAAAGAGATTTTTTGCATCAGAGTTGCCCAAAGTAATACAATTTCTTGACTGCATTATTATTTTTCCCCAAATTAAAAGAATAGGTAAAAAATACCAGATGCATTAAACATAATAATGGTCAGTACTGCTTTATAAAATAATTCTATAAATGTGTAATGCATGTAAGTATCAAATCCTGCAATAAATATCATTTCTTACCATAAATTGTAGTAATACATAATGTTTTAAAGCAAAATTCATCATGATGAAACACTATCCCAAACTTTGCTGTTGTTGTATAACCTTTAGCAAGTTAAACGTGAGACATTTTTGCCCTTTTATCTTTCTACAATGGGATGGAAAATGTTTATGCAACTGGTTGATTGTGATAATTAAAGAAGATTTATTTGTGATTATATGCTAAGTTAACTACAACGTATTCAAGAAGTGATGGTTGCAATTACTACTTAAATAATAATAATAATAATTGGCACCATGTTTGAAGATAACCCAGAGATTAAACAAAGTATGGATTCAAACATAAATTGCTAACTCATTTTAAAATACTTTAGCTGCTCAAGAACTGCTTACATCTTTTAAAAAACATTTGTTCTGCTTAACTGTGTTTTCTAAAGTTGCTTTATCACAATGAATGGAGTGATTATGACACCTTTTGGAAATGCTAATGGTAGCTATGAATAGTTATCTGCTTAGAATTCACACCTATTTGGCTGTATCTAGGTGTATAAAACATCCAATCTATCAACACAGAAGTGTAAATCTAAATGGAAGCAAACTGTGATAGCAGCTTGAGTTTATATCCAGTATCAATTTCAGCAAAGGAAATCGAAAAAGCCCACCGCCCCCTCCATTTCCAACCCAGCAGAAGGCCCTTTGTTTTCATACAGATAACTAGCGGTTCAGACGAAGTTCAAAAAAACACAAAAAGCAGAGCTCAAAAGCACTGTCTGCATTCAAAAATAATCAGATCCAAACCCGAAGGAGGGATAAAGACAAAACAGGAGTCTATGGGGCCCCTAACTTGGTCACTGGGGCCACTGACACATTACAAGAGTCGGGCCATGAGACACAGAAAGTTCAGAAGACCTGAGGCTTGCAGAATTTCATGACAGACTTTTTGAAACATTAACAATTCACCAACTGCAACCACAGCAACAACATCAAAGAAACACCTGTAGTTCGAAACAAACAAACAAAACAGATGTAATTCAGATGCTGTCTGTCCAGGCACTTTGCTGAAGTCCTGACCAGCCTAACTCATCGCCCTGCTACTTCTAGAGGAGCAAGTCCAATTCCGAATAGCAATGATGCGCTCGGGCATCAAGAACATGAAAGGAAGGCGGCATGAGGCACCTGCTAATGAAGATGAAAGAACGTAGCCTTGACCATGGATTTCCACTTCATGTAACCAAACTAAAATTCCTCCAAAGACCTGATTATGATAA
>NW_022103928.1:3181808-3196841 GCF_000313985.2 Echinops telfairi | reverse complement strand
CAGTCCACACAGGGGCACCTCAAAAGAAAGGTCTGGCAAACTACTCAAAAAGTTTTAGCCATGACAAATTTGATGGATTGAATAATTTGGCAGACCGACATTGCTGATGACTAGATAGCATGATTCATGTAACTGGTGACCCTGAATTACACACATGGAAAATATTGAATTGGCAGATCTGGTATTGTGTTTACAAAAAAAAAAACAACCCAACATTGTTTGAAAAAAAGAAATACCTACGGAGCAAATCTCAGCTCTGACACATATGCAGTCCCCAAACAGTGGAATCAAGTGCCGAGCAACTCGTACCAGGGTAGCACATTAGGGCAGAAATAACAAAAAGTTCTGCTCAGAAGCTCGTCCTCAAATTAAGAGACGTGCTTTTGCACTCACTTTGTACCTAGTCCTTTCCATGTGCATTCCCCAGTGTCTGTCCAAAAGTCTCTTGCGGTGCCTGGTCCAAAGTGGCTTCTCAAAACAACATGTGTCAGATTAATGAACATAAGATTTAGGGCAGTAGTTGCCATATTTGATTCCATATTATACCAGCTTCGGGAGAGAGGTCCCTTGGCTCCACTGAATCATAATTTCCAGGCAGTAGGCCCAGATTTTTTTAATAAACTTTCCAAAGTAATATGATGCATCTAGGATTTTAGCAATTCCATGTGTTTAAGAACTGCTGGCTAGCACACAAGAGCTTCCAAATTCCTGTACTCCCTGTCAATGACAAGACTGAAAAATGCCTTTAGCCCTGTGGCAGGCTTAGCAGTCATAACATGGGCTTATTTTCCCTGCATCTTCTTCCTTTCACTAGCTCTGTCAATCTTCGCCGCAGGGAATGCTGAGGTAGGATGGAAAACTCCAGTTTTTCCCCCCCAAATAACTTGCTGCCAAAGGTACATGTGGTTTCCAATAAATGACTGAGAAGATTCAACAAAAGCTTTAGTAATAAACACATTAACTGTATGAAAATAATTCCTTTAAGACTGGAAAAAAATGTGACCCAGGTTTGGAGAGATCCATGCCAGTCAGTAAGCCCACAGGAGAGAGGTGTGACTAGAGACAATGGCTACCTGGAATTCCCAGGGAGATGGAGTTACAAATATCCAGACACAGAAGCAAGGAAAGGCACAATGGGGAGAGACCTAAATTGATGGATAGTTCATGACCAATCATTCCATTCCCTATTCATCCTCATTTTCCAATTCATAAGCTCAAGCAGAATTCTGAGAAACGTGGTAGGATAGCAGGGAACATAAAATTTATGGCAATTGAAGGAGAATGAGGGTCTTCATTCAAAAGAAAATTTAAGTTCAGTTATATATCTTCCTTCTGTCAGTTTGTCTTGGTAAGGCGGCTCACTTGTAGAAAGCCATGCCACCAACATTTCAAATACCAGCAGGTCACACATTGTGGACAGGGTTCAGTGGAGCTTCCAGACCAAGATAGACTAGAAGAAAGAATGACACTCTATTTCGAATAATTAGCCAATCAACACCCTCTATTGCCTCATGAATCACCATAGATTATTACCCCATATAGGGCAGCAAGTGTTAGGAGTCTGAATCATAGTACACAGTCTCAAATGACATTGTGCACTGGGATTCTGACCCCTAACCCTTGTCTACAAAAACATTTCTCATGCAAACTGGGAGGAAGAAATTCTTGTTGGAAAGAATTTCATGGGAATTAATTAGTAGCTGTTTATTAAACACTTCGGAGGGTGCAATAAGTATGTGTCTTATTGTGGTGACATGATCTGCTAATTTTATAAGTGTATAAGCAGAGTGATTAAGGTTTCATCACAAGAACTAAGAACTAAGAACACCACAAATACTGAACTCCAGTTAGCTTTTCCACCATACATATTCTTCCATATCCAATGATTTGTAGAACCCAGTATCTAACTACTTTGCTTAGCAAATGGATTCTTTCAAACAAGTCTTAAAGAAATGAGATTTCAATGTATCATAAAAAAAATTTTCAGCTTAATGCTTCTATTGGAGGTACTATTTTATTGGAACATTAGTATATGACTAGACAATGTTATTTTCATTTGTTCATTTAGAATACCTAAATATTGTATGATAAAAAGGATATAAGAGCATCTAGCTCCTTGAAAGGTGGTGTGTTTTTCACTTAGCCTTGCAATGCCCTTCCCTGAGGCAGAGGTGGAGGAAGAAATATAAAGCAAAGTTGTTGTTTCTACAGGGAATACTATCTGGGGGCCAGGAAACTGAAGATTTACAGCCCCATCCCCAAAGCCTGTCCTTACCACTTTCTAGATGGACATCTAGACCAGGTGTACAAGTGTAAGCAGCTGCTACTCATTCTGATTGGGCAGTATCATGGACCATCTTAAATATTTTGAAGATAGTAAGTTCCCTGCTAAGAACGTCCAACTTAGGGACAACTCTTACTTGGAGTTATGGAGATTTGCCCTCGTTCTGAAATGACTCAACCATCTCCTACTCCCTCAGCAAACATATATACATGTGTGACACACACACGTATATACATACATATATTTACATACATATGTGTATGTGTGCATATACACACACACATACATGGGTACCACCCCCTCCCAAAAAGGAAAAAAGTTCCACTGGGCGAGCTTCCGTAGAATGCATTTTTCATGCTAGAGTGAACTTCCAGCAACTCACTGGGAGTTAGTTCACCAGGTGGCGGCACCTGGGAAGGTTCTCTCTGGTCGGAGTGGATGTTTTTGTAAAAAACAGTTTCACTCTAACCTAATGATGGCCGATTTAAGAGAACAGCATGTGGCTGTGAAATTTTGTTTCCTGCTTGGGAAAAATGCTGCAGAAACTGTTGTGATGTTGAACAAAAAGGACAGTGCTATGGGAAAAACTCAAGTGTATGAGTTGTTTTCTCATTTCAAAAAGGTGAAATGTCTATTGATGACAAAGCTCGTGGTGGACGTATGTCAACTTCCCAAATATACAAAAATGTTGACTTGTAGTACATTTGGAGTTTGTTCCACCAGGTCAGACTATTAATCAAGCTTTCTATTTAGAGGTTCTGAAAAGATAGCTTCACAGTGTGCAACAAAAAAGGCCTGATTTGTGGCAGGCAGGACTGGTTTTGCCACCACAACAGTGTACCTGCTCACACAGACATCTCAGTGAGCCAGCTTTTTGGGGTGGGGGGGCGGGAAAGCATGCCTTTTTTGCCCCATGAACCTGACTCACCTGAGCTCATTCCATGCAACTTCTTTTTGTTTCCGCGAATGAAGAAGGGCATGAAAGGACAGCGATTTCATGACACAGAGGAGGTGAAGAAAAATTTGAGGAAGATGCTGTCAGTCAACCAAACAATTGAGTTTGAAAAATGTTTCCAAAAATAGAACCACATATTTGACAAATGTATTAAGTGTAATGGAGAGTACTTTGAAGGTGATAAGGCTGTTTTGAAAAAAAAAATTAAACACAAAGCTTCGGAAAAATCCAGGTTTTGGTTTTTTGGCGGGGTACATCCTCATGAGTGTGTGCACATGCATGTATGTGTCACTCTAGAAGAATATAAAGGAATATCAGCACATGCCTTCCAATACTCCAAAGCAGTGGTTCTCAACCTTCCTAATGCCACGACCCTTTAATAGATCATGTTGTGCTGACCCCCAAACCATAAAATTATTTTTGTTGCTACTTCATCACTGTAATTTTGCTACTGTTGTGAATTGGGCTACCCCTGTGAAAGTCATTCGACCCCCAGAGGGGTCACAACCAACAGGTTGAGAACTGCTGCCCTAAAGGGAACATTTTTTTTACCACAAATATTGGATGCTAAATAGGTCTAACCCAATTCTAAAAGTTCAAAGTGACATCCCTGCTCACAGTGACACACTGGGTAGTTGGTGCCTCGTAATTTCCATCTGTGCTATGTGAAGGGCACTGTGCTAGGTGTACAGTGATTTGAACACACGTTAAAATTAATGCAGGGCTATAACTTTTGAGTATTAGGAAGAAGCCGTTTATACTGATACATTCCTATGTAATTTAAAAAGTCGTCTATGGCATTTGTTTATATTTTATTTTTCGTATGCCAAGGCTGGTGCAGGCAGCTCTGAGTTACATAGGAAAACCTTTCCTAAGTATATCTTCAAGTCCAATTGGTACACAAGTCAGCACTGGTTGCTTTAGGTTCATATTTGGCTATAGTTTACTGCAAGAAAGGTGGCGTGGCAGCATATTGGATTACCCATTGGGCTGCTAACCCACGGGCTGCAGCTCTGGCCCATTGGCAGTTCCTTGGGAGGCTGAGAAGGCCATCTGCTCCTATGAAGGTGTGTGTCCTTGGAAAGCAAAAGGGGCAGTTCTGCTCCCATCTGTACATGGCTGCTGGTTGGACTCAGTGATAGTAGGAGTGTGAGAATGTGCAACGAAGGAGCCCTGGTGGCACTGCTGGATATGTGTGGCATTTCTAACCACAAGGTCGACAGTTCAAACTCACTGTGGGAGAAAGATGTGGCGCTCTGCTTCCATCAAGATTTACAGCCTTGGAAACCCTTGGGGAAGCCCCAGTTTGTATTACGGAGTGCCTATGACTTAGAATTGACAAGACAGTAAGGGATTTTTAGTTGTGTGTGTGTTGCCTAGGAATTATTGACACTTATTCACAATCGCATGTCTGACACTGAGTTATCTCAATCCTCAAAACAGTCCCAGGCAAGGAGGTGCTTTCAATGCTGCCATCCTTTGAGAAGAAAATGAAGACTTAAGGAAGTACAGTGATTGACCATCATTACCCAAATTGTATAAAGGGGCTTCAAAGCATCCCTGGCAATGTCCACTGTTTCCAGGGATTGTTTTAAGCTTTCACTTATGTGAACAGTCTCTGGAACCCCGTCTGGAATCCCTAGACGGTACAAATGGTGAACATGCTTCACTACTGATCGAACAGCTAGAATGTTCTGCGTCCATCCACAATCACAGCTGAAGAATGGCCTGGCACTCAACTTCCAAAAAGTCAGCCCTAACAGCACAGTCACATCATGCCACACAGGGGATGCCCAGGAGTCAGAATGGCCATACAGTAACTGGTTTTAAATCGACAGTGCCTTCCAGGGGAATGTGTACCTTTCCACCTCCTGGAATGTTCCCCCACCACTTTAAAATACCAGTGCCTTCTTGGATGAGAAAGCAAAAATAGCAATTCAACACTACATGATATTTTTAAATTGCCCTGTCACTCCCTACATAGATACTTATCGAAGATCTTTATTCTTATGTTTACACTGGGTTCACTTGCTCTTTAAGGTAGAAGGTGGGGCAAGTGAGTGCAGACCGAGGATCAATGATGAGTATGGAAAAGGCACACGCGGGTACATGAAAAGCTTCTCAGGACAATATAAACATAAAGGCATTCTTTGCTTGTTCCACATTGGACTGCTGGAGAGAATCGGCTCCATTCTTATGAAGAATTTACCAAATGACCTGCCAGAGCCTTCCAGAGTGGAACACATCCAATCCAGACCTGTGTGACCTGTCATGCAGTGCCTTTTATTACAGGAGCTTGGCTTCTACAAAGCCACCACTCCAGGGGACAATGTTTCTAAAGAGGAGAAAAGTGCATAGTTAGCAAAACCCTTCCCTCTCAGGGGCCTGGCAGCCACCCATGTTCGAAGAACTATACACCAGAAACAGGTCTTTCACTAACAGGGGGAGGATATGAATATACAAATAATAAGAAACAGTTTGAAATCCTCGACTTTAGAGGATTTTTTTTCTGTGAGCTGCATAACAATATTTCTCCTTACCAAGTGAGTTCGCGTGAACATTGACTTGGTTATATGAGAAGTATTTGGTCGACCTTGACACCCCGCACCGACAACGTCTCATATTATGTCCTGTTTCTTCAAGCTGAGCTAAGTGCCTGTGAGAGCGACACAGAAGGCACACAGCTGTCAGAGACTAGGAATAGCTTCCGCAGAGCAGCGAGAGAAAAGGGCTAAGACTGCGCTCTGTCCGCCACTTCCCTGGTGTGTTCTGGTTCTCCACACATATTTCTGAGCACTTAAAACATGCCTGGCTCTACATGAAGTGCTTTCCATGGATCACGTAATTAAGTCTTCAGGCAAACTACAGAAGATAGGCAGGACCCTTACCTGGATTTCCACATGAGTAAATTGAATGTCAGAGACTAGGAAAGTTGCTCAAGTATTCAATGGGATATTTGGTTAATTAAATGATGTACCTGGCAGAACTTCCCAAAACACTACCACTTATTCCTGTATATTGCTTACCACCAGTCAGGGGCTTTCTTCTATTTAAGTGAACTATGTAATGATACACAAATAAACTAGCAGGCAAAGACTAAATAATTGAGCCAAACAGTCTATTTAATCCACCAGAACTAGTTAACTAAGCATTAATTCTAATTCTATAAAATTAATTCTAATTCATATGTATATATGCAAGACTTTATGTCTAAATATAAGACATTATACTTGGTGTAATAGAGGGTCAAAAAAAGAGGTGCTCCAACAAGGAGGAGAGACACAGCGGTCGAAACAAAGGACCCAGCAGAGAAATGTCTGTTTCATTTTGTTGACACTGGATCACTATGACTCATAACCAAGTCAACGGCACTTAACAACAACAATACATATCAGGGCAATATAGTTTATTCATATACTTTCAGTCATAACACAAACATTGTTATGGGACCAGTACTTTATAGTAATATGCAAATTTTTTAAGATTTTGGTTTAAATTTCATCAGTAAACCAAATTCATAGTGTAAAGGACAAACATGCGAAAAGAAGATTCGAGATTATATTTTAACGCTGCCGTGAGCACACTAACATCATCTCCTTCCTTTATATGAATATATAAATATATATGAATGCAATATTTTTGAAAAATTGGTTTATTCTCTAGATATTTTTAATGCCATACTTAAAATTCAATAGGCCTATTTAGGGTGATTTTGACTTATTAGCGATAATAAAAAACAAATTGCAAGGGAAAAGGTATCCCTAGCCCAACAGGAAGTTATATGGTTGAAAATACAGACATCATATTCATGGAAGAAAGCAGATACATAGACTAATTGGGGACTGTTTTAGTCCCTTGTGGTGTTATAAATGAAATGGCAAATGGGTGATTTACTAATCAGACATTTCCTTTCTCACAGTTAGTAGGCTAGAGCATGAATTCAGTGCACACGCTGTCAGGGTCTTTTTCTCTCTTCTAACTATAGAGGACAGTACCTGTCTCTTCAACTTCTGTTGCTCAATTCTGTTAGGATCTTTACATAGTGTGGCATCTCTCTCCCTCCATCTGTTCTTGCTTTAGTCTATACTTGATCTTCTTTTGAATCTCAAAAACGACTGGCTAAAGACATAGTCTACACAAAACTGATCCAAAAACTCACTGCTGCTGAGTCGATTCTGACTCATGGTGACCTTATAGTTCAGCATAGAGCTATACCTGTGGGTTTCAAAGCCTCATCTTCCTCAGGTGTCTTTAATAACATAACAGGAAAATCACTATTCCCAGGTAGGATTACATCCACAGGTAGAAGGGTGATGAGTTACAACACTTAATACCATCCATAGTAGCAAACAACTATAAAGGTTCAAACAGAACTAACTGAAAGAGAGGGACGGGTGGAGCATGGGAGAGATGTATCTAGACAGAGAGGGATACAGGGGGAAAGAATGTGAAAGAAAAGGACAACCATGTCATTGCAGAAAGAGATGCCAGCACTCCACTGTCTGTGATGGCTACAAAAGCAGAGAAAAGTTCAATAATGGATCATTTAAGAATCCTGTTCATGAAAAGGTAAATTGCTCAGCTTTTAGCTAAATGTTTAGTATTTCAAAGCCACTTACAGAAGCAGTGTCTGGCACTCTGCTCTATCAAGACAACACTACCCAGACAAACCCTACAGAACAGGTCTACTCTGTCACCCGGCATTGTTAGGAGTCTGAATCTAACCGTGGCATGCAGGGCTTGAAGAACCAGCTGAAAAGCTTGATTTAATAAACATACACAGAACACTGAAAACAACAACTAGAAAAGAGAAAGGATTCATTAGGCACAGGACAGTCTCCAAACTGACTCTAGAAATGTACAAACTAGTTCTCATCGATTTGGCTGGACACCATGTGCACTGGAATAGAATTGTGCTTCAGAGCATGATCACAGGTTGATCCTCAGTAGCACACCAGCAGGTCTTTATTCTGGGGCAATTCTACATGGACTTGAACTTCCAATCTTTTGACAGCCTAGCACCTTAACAATCTTACTACCCGGAGGCTCCAAACACTGGTGCATATCAAATACATCAGCGTAGAGGGGAGAGGAAACTATCACAATACATGCAATACCTCTTACTAAGTTAAAAAAAAAATGCCTTACTGAAAAAAGATGTAAAAGACATAATTAAGTGGAGAGAAATAACAAGTACCTTGATTATACACTCAACACTGCATAGATGTCAATTCTCCCTCAAATTGATCTATAGATTCAATGATCTTTCAAACAAACTCAAAACTCAATGCCATTGAGTTGATTCCAACTCATAGCAACCCTATAGGATAGAAAAACAAAAACAAAAAAAAACCTCCCCCTGTGGATTTCCCAAGTTGTAAGTCTTTACAGGCACAGAAAGTTTCACCTCTTTACAATGGATGGGTTGGTGGCTTTGAACTTCTGACCTTGGCATTAGCTATTGAGTGAGTGAGTGAGTGAGTGAGTGAGTGAGTGAGTGAGTAAAGGGGTAGAGGAGAATAATGCATGCTAAATTGGTTGTAAAATGTACATAGTATTTTAAAAGGTCAATAACAGACAAGATAACATTGAAGAGGTACAAAGCTAAGAACTGCACAGAAGAGCTGCCAAGTCTTACTACAAAGGCATATTAATAAGTCAGAGAGGTATTGGTACAAGGGTAATTAAATCAAGCAATAAAAAATTGTTTAAAACATACTCCCACATATAGGCCAGTGATTTATAACTAAAGTGACATTGTAGTTAGTGTAGAGAGGAAAGGATGATCTCTTCAATAAATGGTGCTTAATCAAGTCGATAACCATATAAATATATAGACATCACTAGCCAGACCTCCTAGCATACACAAAATTAAATTCCATATATATGGTAGAAACATGAAAAATAAAATAAAGCTTCAAAGAGAAAAAAACAGAAAAATTCCATAACTTTGTAATACGTAAAGTCTTATTAATTGTGACACAAATGTAATTGTATAATTTATAAGTGATAAATTATACTACATAGACATTAAGGATTAATCTTCTTGATTTTATGCTTAAAAAAACTCACTGCCATTGAGTTATGATCCTGACTCATAGCAATCATACAGGACAGGGTAGAGCTGTTCCTGTGAGTTTGTGAGGCTGTAACTTTTTACTGTAGTAGAAAGCCCATCGTTCTCCTGCACGGTGGCTGGTGGTTATGAACTGCAGACTTTGTGGCAGCAGCTCAATGCACAGCCACAATACGCTACACCACCAAATAAACTGGCAAGCCAATTTGAATACAATGTAAGAAAATGCTTTCTCCATCTACTTATATCTGTAGAAGACAAAGGACCTGATATTTATATACAGAACATACATTAACCCTTTTCAACAGTCAGAAAGAAAACATGTAAACCCACCAGAAAAAAAATGGTCAAAAAAGCTGAACGAGTATTTAACAAAAGGATATACATATGGCCAATAACGTGAAAATGTATTTAAATATATTAGCCATCACAAAAAAGCAAACCAAAACCATAATGCAGCATCTTTACAATAAAACAACTAAAAAAAAGATATTGCATCAAGTCTTGACAGATATATCAAAAAATTATAGTTTCAGAGGATTACACTGAATTAAAAGGTAACAGTATTTTCCCACACATTTAAAGTCCCCTCCTTTGATTAGTCGCCATATTCTAAGTTAAGCAAATAATTTTTACATTACTTTTATATCACATAAATACATACTTTAATAAAAACAAATATATATATGTATATAAGAGGGCTATACTTTTCTAAATAGCCAGTGTATTTAATAGAAGATTTCTGTCTCTATTTCTGTCTTTTGTTGTCATACTGCATGTCATGAAGATCCAGGTAAACTCCACTGTACTCTCATGAGAAAATAAATGAGAAAAATAATGTCATAATATTATGAAAAGCTTGATCTTACAATATAGTTCTTGTTAGGTGCCAGGGACTCCATTATCCTCAAAGTGACCCTATGTCCAACAGAAAAAACACGGCCCCATCCTTGCCATCCTCATACTGGTTGCTCTATTTTAGTCCATTGTTGTAGCCACTGTGTCAATCCATCTTGCTGAGTGTTCTTCTCTTTTGGTGCACACTCTACCAATAACATGTGCTTCTCCAGGGATTAATCCCTCCTAATAATATTTACACGAACAGAAGAGGAAGCCTCCTTGCCTCTAAGGAGCATGCTGGCTGTCTTCCGTGACAGTTTGTTTTGTTCTTCTAGTAGGTTTTCTCAACACTTTCTGCCAACACCATGCTTCAAATCCTTCGAATGCATTAAAAGCATCAATGATTCTCCATTGTACCATATTCATTGCCTAGATTTCACAGGTATATGAGGAAAATGAAGAAAACATGTTCAAACAGGTGCAACTTAGTGCTCAAGGTGATATCTTTGATTTTTAACACATCCAAGAAAACTTTTGTGGCAAATTTGCCCAGTGAAATAAACTGTTTTATTCCTTGTCTATTGCTGCCATGGCTTTGACTGTGGACTCAAGAAAATGAAATCTTTGACAATTTCAATCTTTTCCCCATTCATCATCATTTTGATTTTTGGTCTAGTTATAAAAATTCCCGTTTTGTTTAAATTACAGTGAAGGGTATAGTCCCTAATCTACATCAGTTAGTGTGTCACGTCCTCGTCACTCTCAGCAAGATTGACTGTGCGATCCACAGATTGCAGGCTGGTAAACGATAGTAAATGTCCACTCATCCTGACGTGATGTTCTTCATACAGTCCAGCCCAGCAGCTTATTTGCTCAGCATACAGACTAAATAAATGTGGTGACAGGAGTGAACCCTGATGCATGGTTTTTTGGGTTTGTTTGTTTTTTTCTGATTTGAAGTCACACAATAGTCCCTTGTTCTGTTCAAATGAGTGTCTCTTGGTATTGGTATACGTTCCATAAGAGTAAAGTTAAGTGTTCTGGAATTCCCCTCCTTATTCAAAATGTGTTATGATCTACAAAACTAATTGTATTTGTATACTCAAAATACACAGGTAAAAATCTTTCTTATATATTCTTATTGCAAGTAAGAACCATCTGACCTCAGCAATGATATCTGTAATTGCACAAATGCCTCTAAATCCACCTTCAGTGTGTCAACTTTTCATAGTATGATGGCTTGATTGTTGCTGTGATATTGGAAGCTATGCTATCAGTATTTAAAATACCAGCATGGTTACCCATGGTAGAAAAGTTTCAGCAGAGCATGCAGACTAAGACTGGGAAGTAGGATTTTATTATCTATTTCTGAGAATGAAAGTGCCCCGTGAAAATCTTATGGATAATATCTGGACATTGGTACAGTGCTGGGAGATAAGCCCCTCAAGTTGTTAGGCACTTTAAACACGATTGAGGAAGCTCTCCCTCATCAAAGGAGAGTCAACATTAATAATATAAATAGAGTAAAGCGCTGGGGAACTTGTTGACATGGCATGAGTCAAAATTAAAAGAAACAGCTGCAAACATGTTTTAGTAATTGGAATGTGGACTGTATAAAATATGAATCTAGGAATATTGGATATTGAATTGGAGCAGTTAAATATAAATAAACCCTAGGAATGAATGAGCTGAAATGGATAGGGATTGGCCATTTTGAATCAGATAATTATATGGTCTACTATGCTGGCAATGAATTATTGCGGAGCAACAGTATCACACTCATCGTACACAAAAAATAAAAATTAAAAATAAAGATTTATTCCAGAAGAACAATGCTATTAATGATATGACAATATCCACACATCTAAAAAGGAGACTAATTAATATATCTATCATAAAAATTTATGCACAAATCACAAATGCCAGATTAAGAAATCACACAGGGAATCAAGATGCATTGATAATTATCATTGATTAGAAAATGAAAGCTTAAAAATGTGGGCTTGGTGGCAGGAATGATGCTGAAGATCCCCAATCAGAATTTTGCAAGACCAAAACATCTTTTGAAAGACTAGAAACATCTTTTTCAAATATTTGTCCTGGTCATGTCCCTACAAAGATTTCGGGGTTCCAATGGGTCCTCAGATTTCACTTAGAATTGATAAAGTATTCAAAAGATGTTACTCAGGCAACTGGTTAGAAATAGAGTAGTAGTTAAATTGCAGTGCAAACTTGTATATACAAAAATAATACTCCATTTACTCCATTTTTTTGTAAAGTAAATATTTAATCTTAAAAATAAAACTCTACATTTTAGGAGAATATTTATGACTATCTTTATGAATTTTCAAGTAAATCTTTATTTCTAAAATACATAAAATGCACTAATAGGAAAGAGAAAGCAATTTTTCTACAGCATATTTTGAAACTTTGGCTCACTCTATTGCATTGTAAAAAAGGTACAAATATAATATACACAGCTGAGGAAGATACCTATGTCATACAGACAATAAGAAAATTGTGCCTACAATATAAAATGAACCATAAATCCATTTTATTAAATCAAGAACCCCAACAGGAAATAAATGAAAGAAATGAGTAAACATATTATAAAGGAAGTATTCATGGTGTGATGAGTTAAGTGTTCGTCTAACAGAATGATTGGAAATTTGTATCCATAGGAGAGAGATGAGGCGATCTGCTTCTGTAAAATTATACACACTTCAAACACTACTGAATATTTCTACTCTATCCTACAGGGCCATGATGAGTCAACTCAACAGCAGTGGGTATGAAAAGTACACCAAAAGAAACGTAGGTACTAAAAACATCAAAAGATACATAAAGATGATCAATCTTGCCAGTATTTGGAACTATGCAAATAAGCCTAAAATAATCTACTGTTTTACACAGATTGGACAGATGAAGATGAAAAAGAATGTAATATCAGGTGTTGACAAAGCTATGAAGTAAGAACATCTCCTATGCCCAGTTTTAGGAGAATCACACACTATAATAGATGTCATACTAACAACTTTGGAAAGCAATCTCTCATCAATTTGTAAACCTAAGAAAAATTTACAGTTCCTCTCCTTGATATACATAAACCGAGAGACACTTGCACATGTACATTATTTTACAAATAGAGCAATGAGCCTAGTATTATGTGTAAAAATAAGATCCTAAAAAGAAAAAAATCCTTCAACAATTGAGTAGATAAATGAATTGTAATAGATTCAGTCAATGAAATACTAAAGAGCAGAAAGAACATCATGCAGTTTTATAATACATACACTCAAATTAAAAGAACATATTTTGAATAAAATATATTGCATAAGAATACAGTATGTTATCATTTACAACAAACCCAAATTAAAGTGAAATTAACTAGGTCTAGAGCACATTAATTTAGAGCACATAAATGAATATGTGCTCACCCAAAAACTAAAAAAAAACAAGAAAACATCAAGTCTAAAATTCAAGCAGTGGTAGCCCTTAAGAGAAGGACTGAAATGAATAGGGATGAGCATCAAAACAGGGCTCTAAGTCACTCATGATTACATATGTTGGGCTGCTAACGGCTATTTCTTAAATTGTCAAGTAGGCTTATTTTATTGTTCTTTGCAATTTATATATGGGGCAGTCAATTAATTTTGTATGGCCTTTCTAGAAATTGTCTTCTTACACTCCAAAAATAATTGGCTGTGAGTATGCAAATGTGGTTAGTAAAACTCTTACTGGACTCAAATAGTTTATAGAGCATATTAAGTGATGTGGCCTACCTAGAAGATCAGTCGGTTTTGCTATGCAGATAGGTTTAGAAAGACAGTTTACCTAGAGCCTGAGGGGGCAGCACTGCCATCAAGAAGAATCGAGAACAAAGTACATCCTGTGTCCAAGGACCAGGGTTTCTATCCGAAAAACCAGCGAGATTCAGACGAGTGGGCCAAGGTTAAGGATGATGAGCGACAGTGCCAAGGAGGTAAGCCCCTACAGGTGGAAGGCCCCCAGCAGAACAGAAAGAGCTCTAACGCTTTTGTGTTAAGGGCAAGAATGGCTTAAGTGCGGCCTGTGCTAGACCACCAATTTCCCTCTCCACTCCAGGAAGCATGGATCCAGACCACGGGGTAGCAATAAGCACAGCTATATGGTGGGAACCGGCCACAGAGAGGGACTGAAGGAACCAGCGCCAGTGAGTTGAAGCCTCAGGATCTGTGCAGGCTCCACAAGAAGCCTGCGGATAGCCTGGGACGCCAATGATAGGAACAGAGCATCTGACCTGAAAGAAGGTTACCTGCTCAATGACAGAAAAATGGATATGAATAATGGGATGGGTAAGCCAGTCAACTTTGGGAATCTCTTGTTAGAGTTTATTATTTTATTTCTACACATAACAATAAAAGCTTTCACTTTGCCAAAAACATATGAGTCTTATATGTCTGGAATGATCAGAGATGAATGCAGCACCTGGGTCCTTTTGAATGGTTGATTCCACTGGGTGTAGGTGCCTCATTTTGAGCACCTTCAGGCAGAAGGATGTCTTGAAATTTGAGCAACAACCTGACTATGTGTAATCTGCATACATGTACATAAAATATAGGAGGTTAGGTAAAAAAAAAAGTATTGCTAGGCAGCATAGAAGCTTTTATTAAACAAACAGTATCAAAATATGAAACTATTTTTTCTAGACATATCTTCCATTTAAGTCTAGACATTTCTGAAGTTCATGTTTCCATCTGGCATGGCCATTACCTGTTGGGCTGGTGAGGTCGGCATTTCTTTTTTTTTTTCAATCATCTTATTAGGGGCTCATGCAACTCTTATCACAATCCATACATACATCAATTGTGTAAAGCACATTTGTACATTCATTGCCCT
>NW_022103928.1:3169879-3181030 GCF_000313985.2 Echinops telfairi | reverse complement strand
GGGAAGGTGAGCATCACAGAGTGCCAATTTAATAGAAGAAAGTATTCTTGCATTGAGGGAGTACTTTACTGGAGGCCCAATATCCCTCTGCTACCTTAATACTAAACCTATCAATATATGCACATTTCTAAACCACCACTCATTTTTCAGGAGAAAAGTGAGACTTTCTACCTCCCACACGTGGAAGAATGCATGAAAAGACTGTACTATAAGGCCTGCCCTAACAAGAACCAGCCTGACCCCAAACCTGGAAGTGTGTGCCACAGATAACAATACTAGACCTTCTGGTGGGGAAAGGAACTAAACTACCACAGCCAGATGGAGGCAAACCAAGACGGAAAAAGAGAAAGGGGCAGTTGGACTAGCCTCCATATGGGCACACCAACCCGGAGGATGAGGTCCCTGCATGGAGATTCTAAGGCACAGAGAGGACTGTGGGACTACCGACAACTCAAGACATGCTGCCCCCTAACTGAAGCATACAGAGACAGAGGAGAATAATGGGCACACGGCAGGAAGACAGTGGGGGAAAGGAGCATAACAGATCAGCAACTGGAGTAAAGCTGAGCCACAGAGCCCCTGAGGAACCCCAAGAATGGACTTTGGGCAAAGTGGGGAAGCCCCCAGATATCCCGCAGGACCAAAGGGGAGGGTCTCATGGGGACCAGCAAACAGACCTAGACCTAAGTAGGGTTTTCTTTTGTTTTGTTTCTTTTCTCCCATCTATTTCTCTTTCCTTTTCTTTCTTCAACCATATGTTTTCTTATTGGTTGGACTAGGACATGGATGGTTTGCCTAATTATATGGGTTGGACCAGAGGAGGTAAGCCCAGGGAGAAGGCAATGAGGCCAATGGCCCCAGAAGGTAGAGGGGGAAGAAGGTGATGGGGAGAAGGGTGTGGTGAATGGACGGCATCATGGACAGGGGAGCAACTAGGGAAATGGAACCAGCATCTAGGAGAGGGTAGAGAGCCTGTGAGTATTAGAGCAACACCAAGCTAGTGGAGAGGAAGCACTAAGAGGTGGAAGAAGAGAGAAAGTGATGGTGGGGCAGGAGGAGGCAAAAGGAAACACAGGCAAGCTCTAAGAAGCAAAGGTATAGATAGGGAGATTAAAAGAGGTGTGCACTTATGCAAACACCTTAATCCATAACAATAGTGGTATTGGCCTATGTACATATTTTTATAAGGCAACACACTGAAGCTGCAGACTGGCCTTGGGCCTCAGCTCATACCTTCCCTCAATACAAGAACACTTTGCTCTAAGAAATTGGCATTCTGTGATGCCCACCCCACTCCCCTACTTGATCACTGAAGACAAAGTGGGTGCATAAGCAGATGTGGTGAAGACAGAGGATGGTGCCCGGCTATTAAAAGATATAGCGTCTGGGGTCTTAAAGACTTGCAGTTAAACAAGCAATCACCCAACAGTGAAGCAACAAGCCCACGTGGAAGAAGCACACCAGCCAGTGTGATCGTGAGGTGTCATCGGGACTGGGCAATGGGCATCAGAAGATTCACAACAAACAGTAAACAAACAAACAAAAATGCATTGGTGAGAATGGAGAGGGGTTGGAGCAGAGACCCAAAGTCCATCTACAGACAATGGAACATCCCCCCACAGTGGGGTTGCAGGGAGGGGGTGAGTCAATCAAGGTGCAGTAGAGCACTAATGGGCATGCAATATACCTCTGTTCCCTAGAGGCCTCCTCACCCCAGCTATCACAACCTCAGTGCAGTCTCCCAATCTGGACTAGATGGGAGCATGTATATAGTTATAGGCAAGAGATAAAACTCACAACACATGGAACCCAGGAACAGAAATGGGAATAGAGATACCAAAAGGATAGGGGCAAGGTGGGGAGAGGTGGGGAGGGAGAGGCACTGATCGCAATGAATGGCACATAACCACACACCCCCAGCCAAGGGGAAAAACAACAGAAACCACAGGGTAAGGGAGACAGCGGTAGGTGTGAGACTTGAAAATAATTAACAATCTACAATCTATTGGGGGGCCACGAGGGTTGGGGGGGGCAGGAAAAAAAAGAGGAGCTGATCCCAAGGGCTCAATTGAAAGCAAATGTCTAGAAAAGAACTATGGAATATATGTATGAATATGTCAGATTCAATTGATGTATGGTTTGTAACAAGAGTTGTAAGACCCCCCCCCAGTAAAATGATTTTTTTAAAGATACAATAGTTATCTTTTTAAAAAAAAAATAACTATTTTAAAAACTGATCCACCAAACTATCCAGACAAGCATGTCTCCAGACTTTAGCTAGAAATATATTGTAAAAATATTTCACAGTGAAATAGAAGCATTTGTGAAAACATATCTAATCTCCATGTAATATGTATGTATTATATATACAAGAGAAAAACTAAATAAACCCTAACACACACACACAAAAAAAGAGTTACAATCTTGGAAACCCACAGGGGGCAGTTCTCCTTTGCCCTCTCGGGTTGGCAGGAGTCAGAATTGGTGTTTAACCTCCATCTGAAGAATTCTGCACTTTCATTTCTACTACATCAAGCCGGAAGTTCTGGAATCTTCAAGGGACTCAAAATGTATATTGTTCCAATGTAGTTCCACTTGTGGAAACAGAAAGAAGTCTGAAAGGGCAAGATCAGGGCTATAGGGTCTGTGAGGTAAGATCTTAAAAAGCCAATTATCTTAATGCTTTGGCATAATGGGATACTTATTGGGCTGCTAGCCTCATGGACAGCAGTTCAAAACCACCAGCTACTCTGCTGTGGGAAGATGTGGCTTACTGCTCTCTTTAAGAGTTGCTGTGGTTAGGTGCCATTGAATCAGTTTTGACCCATAGCACCCTTATGTACAACACCACAAACACTACCCAGTCTTGTCCCATCCTCACAATTGTCCCTATGCCCCAGTGTTCCTGAGCCACAGTGTCGATCCATCTTCTGGAGGCCCTTCCTATTTTTAACTGCTCTCTGCCAAATATGAAGTCCTTCTCAAGGAATGGGTCTTTCCTATCAACATGTGCAAAGTATGTCAAAGTCTTGCTATCCTTGCCTCTAAGGAGCACTCTGGCCATACTGCTTCCAAGACAGATTTGTTTGACCTTTCAGCAGCCAATGGTACTTTTAATAGTCTTCTCCAGCATCACAGGCCAAATGCAACAATTCTCCTTTGGTCTTCCTTACTGAGTGGCCAATTTTCACATGCATATGAGGCAATTGAAAATACTATGGCTTGGGTCAATTGTACCTTAGTCCTCAAAGTAACATCCTTGCTTTCCAATACTTTAAAGAGGTCTTGTGCAGCAGATTTACCTAACACGTTTGTTGTTGATGTTGTTTTTATATCTTTAATGCTGCTTCCATGAGCACTGATTATGGATCCTCGACAACTCCAGTCAACATGATGTGGACCTATTGGTCAGGTTGAGGATATTTGTCTTCTTCACATTAAATCTTAATCCATACTGAAGGTTACAATCCTTGATCTCCAGCAGCAAGTGCTTCAAATTCTCCTCATGTAAAAGAGCCCTTTTGTACTGTATTGTAAATCCTAGCCTCTATGCCTTGGCCATAATCTCATTTTTGAATGAGCTCTCTGCTCTGCCAATGGGCAGGGTTAAGGTAGGATGTATTCTGATTCTTTACTTTCAGAGTCACATTCTTTGTGCCCTTGAGAGTATCATCTTCTGGAAAACAACCACACCTCCATCAAAGTCTTCTGTTTTGTGACCACAGATGAGGAATCAAAAACATTAAGGACAAAGTAATTGGTCCACAGCAACATCTCTCCTCAGCCAGTAGTCAAATCTCTTGTCAGTTGTTACCCTCCCATCAATGTGGTCTCTGGGCCTAAGCCTGTTGCTCTGCTTCACAGACTCCTATGGTTGATGCTATTCCTCTGTTCTCTCTCATGATCTCCATGTCTTTGTCCCTGGTCTCAGCCTAGCCCCATTGCTCTGTCCCAAGGTTTCCTTAGTGTCTCTGCTCTTGGAATTACCCACAGGAGACAGAGAAATTGACTGTGCTCCACCGGTAGATTGTCCTCCTTGATGGTTCTAAAAATTCTCTCTTGGGTTCTGAGATGGCACTTATTATACACAGAGGATAACAGAGGCAGGGTTCTTGTCTTCCATCAGACCATATCCCCAAGGAAATCAAGGATATTGACTTGGTTCACACCCTTTAGTAAGATGGTGTCTCAGAGCGCATCCCACCGTATTAGGCCTGTTCATTCACTTAGCAGAGAATTCCCTCCAAAGTGGGATAATGTGCACAGACAGAAAGCCTAGAATTTGTGATATATAATAAAAAGCATATGGTTAGAAGGGGCATACTACATTTCAGGACACCCCATTGGCTCTTCTAGCCAATAACCCATTCAAATATGAGAGATTAACTTCCCACCTCTTTAATTATACTTTCTGAAGTTGCAATTTTTGTAACCACCATTAATTAACTCAGTTGAAAATCATACCCGAAACATACAATTTTATCAACATATTTTTCTATTGTCTCTTCCACATGCCCATCAGGAAAAGAGAAAACTATTCAGTGGGGATCCACCCTTATTCCAATTATTTAATTACATTTAATTGTGCTCCTGAGGAATCTTAAAAAGACCAAGAGATGGTTATGCAAATAGAACAAAGAGATATTGTGGAGATTAATATTAGAAAGGGTATAAAACATTGTTATATTTTTCACCTGATTTATTCAATTTGTAAGTTGAAAATATTCCAAGAAACTGGACTAGATGAATAAGTAAGTGCCATCAGGATTTGGAGGGAGATTCATTAAGCACCTGAAATATGTGAATGCCACAACAATGCAGATTAAAAATAAAGAGGACATGAATCACTTCGTGATAAAGGTCAAGAACTACCGCCTTCGGTATGGCTCATACCTCAACATGAGGAAAACAGAAACCCTCACAATTGGACCAATGACCAAGATCATGATAAACAAAGAAAAGATTCAAGCCATGAAGGATTTAATTTCATTTGGAGCCACAATGAACTCAAAAGGTAGAGACAGACAAAACTGAAACAACCTATATTGGGAAACTCAACTGCACACTCTGTTTTTAAAGTGTTAAAAAAAAAATCAAGTCTGAAGCTTGAGGATCTGACCCAGACATGGCATTTTCAAGTGCCTCATTTGCATATGAAAGCTAGACAATAAATAAGAAAGAAGAATAATTGATGTCTCTGTGCAAAGAAGACTTAATGTACAATGGATTTCCAAAAGAACAAACAAATCTGCCCAGGAAGAAGTACTACCAGAGGGCTCTTTGAAAGCAGGGATGACATGACTGAATCTTCTATATGAGCACTTGAGACGTGTTACCAGGAGGGGGCAGTGCTTGGTATAAGGAGGGTCAGTGGGAAGGGGAAGATCCTCAGTGAGATGAACTGACACCGGGATCACAAAAGCGGGGCGATGGTTCTGCGGATGGTGCAGGACCAGGCATTGTTTTGTTCTGCTCTCCATAGTCAGATGTGACTTGCTGACATCTAACAACAGCAATGAGCTTACATGCTGTTGTATTGTGATGATGCGTTGTTGCTATGATGCTGGAGCTATGCCAGCATGTGTCTTTGAAGCTTCCAGATGAAGGTACACAGGAAGCAAGGTCTAGGAATGGACCTAAGAAAATCAGGTGGTTAAAAACCTTATGTCTTACTATCTTTATTTGGAAATCTTTTTAGGACAGGTCAGTTTCTGGAGGAAGACATCATGCTATGGGAAATAGAAGATGAATAAGAGTGAAAAGTAACCCGCAGTAAGATGACTTGGTAAAATAGTTGCAATATTAGACGAGAAAATTCCAGAAATCATGCAAGACTGAACAGCATTGTGTTCTGTGATGCGTAAGACTACAGTCAAAATTGACTCGATGTCAGCTGTGTGAGACCAGATAAAGTATCACTAATCAGGTCTTCAAATTTATTTCCCAATTTTACCCATAAAATAGTCTTAACATTTACATATTATATAGAGATATTAATTTGTACAAAGAAAGAAAAAGAATCCTAATGGGCACCTTTCACCATAGTAATTACACACGCATGCATACATAGTCAAACGCATAAGTGCATGAAGATTTATTTAACAGCCATCACAACCCCTATTGTCCAACCTGAGAAGACCATAGAAATGTCAAAGCATTTTCGTTACCTAGGCAGCGTCCTGAGACAATATAAGAGATCAAACTGAATTGGGTAGTAATTTGGAGACCACCTAGGCAAGCCTTTGAATTAAGAATTTTCCAATGAAACCGAAGGTCAAATACAAAGACTACTAACAGAACATATAAGAAATCATTACTTTTTCCCAAATGGTTTTTAATAATATTTGACTGACAAGTTCAAGTTAGACTTCCAATTTACAAGGGACGAAGTGTAGAGCCATTGAGTCCAAATTAATCAGAAACTGCAGGAATACCAGGGTCAGCCAGAACCCAAACGGGTATCGATCACACACTACAATGGACAAAATAAATGGGGGAACTGACATGGAAGGTCAGGCCGGCATTGAAAGAGGAAAGGCATTATGAGAGTTTCTGCTCAATAAATTATGATACAATCTCCCAAACATATGATAAAACAGCAAACGATGAACAAGCTCAAGAATATAATTGTACCTGACTCTGAAGTTTAAATGAGCCTTTATTCATTTCCAGATCCTACTGTAAACTCTCCACTGAGCACAAGTCATGTATTTTGTTTGGTGATATTATTATTATTTATTTTATTTATCTACTTTAAACACACATAGTAAAGCATACACAAATCCATCAGTTTCTTCAGATGCAATTCAGTGACACCGTTCACATTCTTCCAGTGGCCCAACCCTCCTTCTCTGAGTTATTTCTCCCTCATCAACATAAGCTCACTGCCCCTAAAACTCAAACTCCCTGTCATGGTGTTGACTCTGACTCATAATGACCCCACAGGGTAGAACTGCCTCTGTGGGTTTCCAAGACTGTAACTCTTTACGGGAACAGAAAGTCTCCTACTTGTCCCTTGGAGAGAAAGCTGGCAGTTTCTAGCTTCTGTGTTCACGGTTAGCAACCCAACTCCAAATCCACTATGCCCTTATGGCTCCCCCACCATCCCCTAAGGTTCCTAACGAATATTTTGAGTGGCAGATGTTCTACTTTTAATTCAGTATTGATAGTATAGTGTTATGAGTACTGAAATATATTTCTATGACGTTTGAGGAATCAAGCTGATTCTATTCCAGGCAAGCCCAAGTGCATCATAGTAAAACTGTGCTCCACAGAATCTTGAATAGCCCCTGTTGCACACATAGATTGGCAGGCTGTCCTGTCATGGAGCCTTTGGGAAAACTTGAGCCTCTAAGCAGGTGGGTCTCAACCTGTGGGTCGCGACCCCTGTAGGAGGGCATGACCCTTTCACAGGGGTCACCTGATTCATCACAGTAGCAAAATTACAGTGATGAAGTAGCAACAAAAATAATTTTAAGGTTGGAGTCACCACAACATGAGGAACTGTATTAAAGGGTCACACCATTAGGAAGGTTGAGAACCACTGCTCTAAACTTTCTGTTAATAGCTGAGTGTTTAAGTCGTTGCTGAATGTTAAATTTCTAAATAGTGCACAGCAGTGTTTTCCAAAGTGGGTGCTAACCATTCGGGGGCGGGGGCCACTGGAACGATCCAGGGGAACTGCAAATGTAGATATGAACACTTGATTCTGGATTATGTGTTACAGTACTAAAAATTTTAATTGCCAGTGAAGCACTGAAGAACTACATTTTTCCTGAAAAGGGGGTGATAAGCCAAATATCTTTGGGAACCTATGATGTACAGGTATCTTCATTGTGACCAAGATATACTATTTAGAACTATACAACAAGTTCTCTATGGTGAAAAGTACTGATTATGCACAATTTTCTACTTTAAATAAAGACTGCCCATGAGTGCATGTAGAAAGATACTGCTGGATCCTCTCCATGAGAAGCTCATGGTGCTTACTTAATATGCTAGAGTCTCCACACCCCTGAAATGAGAATGGCAGTCAGTGCAAGGCCAACAAATCCGCCTTTCAAACATGGATCTTAGGGAATTCGCTGCCGTGATTTTTTCTTACTAATGCAAAAAAAAAAAATCTTTAAAAACACTTTTGACAAAAGGAACAAACAATTCAAAAAAGAAACCACATCATTCAAACAGATCATGAAAGTAGAACAAAAAGTCCACAATAATTGGGGGTATTGCTGCACTGGCAGAATGTCAATCCTTTGCCATTATATATATATATATATACATATATATATATAAAACATTGAAAACATATGTTATATATATAAAACATTGAAAACATATATATTATATATATGTATATATAAAACATTGAAAACATTTCTCTCTATATAAAAACGTTGAGAACCACTGAGGCCTCACATGCATCAAGAGAGGGATCAACTGACAAGGTTTTCACCAGTCAAATCAGGCGTATCCTTTTGCTCTTCTAGACTCATCTCTCCAGTGCACTCTGGTGAGCAAGCACTTTCCTCCCACGTCTCTATGGATAGAGAAATCACTGGACACTTATTTCCTTTGCAGCTTCCAAAACTATATCTTGGGCTCCCACTGTCAAACACAGCCTCTGTAACCCAGATTCTCACAATTTAGGCTCTGATACTATTCCCCCTTTGACTTCAGATTATATGATTTACAATCCTTCGTTGTGTGATGTTGGTGTGCTTTTTCTATGCGGACTTACTTGACACCTCACTTTTATGGCTGCTTAACCTTTTAAGACCCCAGACACTATTTTATCTGATAGCTGGGCACTATCCAATTTGTTCACTACACTTAGCTGTAGCACCCATATCTTCTGTGTTCCCTTCCTGAGGGCGAGTGTTGACCAGGACCATGATTTAAGGACTAATTGTTCTGAAGGTAGAATTTAGTGCTGGCCCAAAACCCATTCCTGGATCTATGGGGTCTTCCTGGTTGTTCTTTATATGCTTTATATGGTTGTTCTTTAAGGTGACCAGATTTTAACATTGGTAAAGCAGGACACCATTGATAAAACTCATGTCCTGGCGAAACAGCCACGTGGCCGCTGAAAACCATATACCCTAGCTTGTCGTGCATTCTTTTAAAAAATCGGGACTTTTTTTAAAACACCACGGGACGCAGGAAAAATTGTTAAAAATCGGGACTATCCCGCCAAAACGGACGTCTGGTCACCTTACTTCAGCTCCCTTTCAAAACCTCCTTGCTAATTTATGGTAGAGAGTTCAGACATATCTTGAAATGCCCTACTTAACCATGAATGTGATAATACCCTTCCCCTTGAATTTGTTCCAGGCATAGAAAACCATATGCTTGACTGATTCAAAACAGCTAACAACTGCTCACTAAGCCCTAGAATAATTATCTTTATGTGTTCCATTTTTTTTACCACTTCAAATTTTCCCAGATTTATACTTCATACATCTTATATTCTGTTTATTAATGGATGTTTGCAGCTATTTATTCTGATTTTGAATCATGCCCTATTAGCAAATCAAGGTCCTGAAAACTTTACTTGGCCCAACTCATAAAGTCCACTCATACTATGTGGAGACAGCTCTTTCTCAGCCTTAGTTTGAGTGCTTTGCAACCTGCGGGCTCACCATCATGCACTGTATCAGATAATATTCTACTACTATCCATAAGGGTTTTAGTAGTTAATCCCCTGAAAGCGAACAGTCTGTTCCTTCTTTCTCTCTTCTTCATATGGAAGTTCCACTGAAACCGGTTAACCATGGGTGACCCTGCTGCTATTTGAAAGAGAGGAGAACTAGCTTCTAGCATCACAACAATATGGAAGTCACCAAAAAATGACAAGCTGACACCAAGTGGTGGGCAATGAACACTAGGTACTATTACTACCATCACTATGAAAAACAAGCACATATAAATTGGCTTAGGCTCCAGTTCTGACACTGTGTATAGTTTACCTGCCTATCCTGTATCTCTCTATTTTCTCACAGAATACTGGAGAACAATAAATGAAATATCTCTAAACCATCATTCTGGCCCCAAAAAACTGTGATTCTTCAAAAGCAGGGACCCAGATGATTTGCTTCAGTGGATATTTCAGTACTTACTACTCCTGAGATGTTGAGGATTCCTCTGCAGTGAGCAAGAAGCGATGGCCACCCCTGCTCCATTGGGGCCTCATTAGAGCCTTGCTCCTGAAAAGCTCAGAGAATTTCTTGTTACCAGGAAGCTTTGGTGTTTGGCAGATGCTGTGTACCGTGTGGCTTACACAGCCTACCTCTACCAGCAGGGAGCTCTGTGGCTGGCAGTCAGTCCTGACAAAACTGTAGGGTAAATATAGAGGATTAAAATAAAATAAGACACGCACGACCAACCTGAGCAAACAGAATGCTGAGAACAGTTTTAGGGGTTTTAATTTCACAGAGGCGGGGGTGGGGGTGGGGGGGCTGCCTTCAGAGAACAAAGCAGGATGGGGTCATCTGACTATTGTATTTAGATCCTTCTCTTCAGGTGGCTTCTTCATTGCACCATGCGATTGTTAGCAGACTAATATACAGAATCTATGGTTTTCCCAAGCACATTCTAATTATCCATACCCATAACTATGTTGGTTATGGTTTGAATTACAATGAAAGTATTCACATCTGAACATAAGGACATTGGTAATATTCCATAATCCAAAATCATTCCAGTGCAAGCATCTTCCAAAAAATAAGATTCTGTGTCATTCCTCCCAAGAGTGGCAATTCAATGTTTACAGTCACTCAAATGCATACATTAAGTGGAAAAAACAACAGCAACAAAACACACACTTCTATTCCTGGCTGCTGCTTCCACAGACATTGATTCTGGCTCCATTAAAGTAAAATTCTTGACACCTCAACAAAATTATGCATATACACATGGTGTTGCCACGGGTTGGAGTCAAATTGATGGTGGTGTTGTGTTGTTGTTGCAGTTTTCAACATAAGCCCATAAATCTGTGTGTCCATATACATGTATTCATAGAAAATAAATCCACTCACAACTCCCCCATCTCCAGGATTACTCCCCTACTCCAAACCATCAGCATCTCATTATTGAGTTTTACATTGAAGTAGGCCTCTGCTTCCACTCTTGCCTTGGATCTCTCCCTTCCCC
>NW_022103928.1:3167028-3167952 GCF_000313985.2 Echinops telfairi | reverse complement strand
AGCCACAAGGGCATTCCCTGCTCCTTCACATCAGCCAAATGTGTTTCCTCACCAGCGCTTTGCACTTTCGAAGCCCATCTACAAACCTCCCCTTGGCCCATTCTCCCAGGACTTGCTTTCCTTCTCTCCTTCCGGGTTTCTGCTCAGTGTAAGTCTGCTCATCCTCACACCCCCACTGTCTGCCATGTGATCCTTAGATCACCATCAGCTCCTCGATTTATTTTGGGGTTTAGGCCATCCGTCTGAAGTTTCATGGGAAATGGGAGCCACGACTGAGGACTTGCTGCATGGGTAGCACAAGTATCCGAATGCTCGGCTACTAACAGAGACATTAGAGATTTGAACCTACGCAAAAAGAAGGTCTGATACTCTGTTTCCAAAGGTCATAACCAGGAAAATCCCATGGAGGAGCTCTACTCTCTGTGCGTTTACAGGGTAAGCAAAGGTGGAAATCGACTATGGTAACTGGTTTGTTTTATGCTTGTTTGTTTGTACTGACAACGTCCCCTGGGTCCTCTATAATACTTTACAATTATTAAAGTATTAATAATTGTAGGGACTTACTAGGGAACTTCACAATGAATGAATTCTGGAAAGTATTTTATGAAGTGGAATAGATCTTTTCATACATTCAAATCACATATAGGTGTGGGGCATTTTTAGTTCGTTTTGTTTACCAAGGCATATTTTTATAACAACAGACCATATATTTTGTAAATAAAAAAATATTGAATTGGATGTTGCATTCAAAATGCAGGCCTGCTTGATTGTTAGGAAATGTTTCTAGAAAAGAAGTGAGCTATTCACAGAGACTTACTCAAATTCACTCAAACTCTCGGGACCACCTATCATAAGCCTGTTGGCATTTCCCCTACATTTCCACCATCTCATCATTGTTTTCATGCTCATTTTCAATAAAAACAA
>NW_022103928.1:3164199-3165942 GCF_000313985.2 Echinops telfairi | reverse complement strand
GCTTATGCACCCATCTTGTCTTCAGCAATCATTTCAGAAAGGCAGGCATCACAGAATGCCAGGTTATTGGAACAAAATGTTCTTGCATGGAGGGAATACTTGAGTAGAGGCCCAATGTAGGTCCGCTACCTTGATACTTAACCTATAAATATATGTACATAGACCTATATACTTAGCATTATATATTAATATATTTACATATGCACATGTCTATGTTTATACCTCTATCAATGTATTTTGTTTTGCCTCTTAGTTCTTTCCTCTATTTCCTTTTACTTTCCTCCTGTCCCACTATCATGTTCGACCTTCATTCAGCTATCTGTACTTCCTCCCAGCTACACTGCATTTGGTCGAACCCCACCAGGCATTCTATGCCCTCCTGGCCATCAATTTTAAATTTCTTTTTGTTCCCTTGTCCCCGGGTTTGTTGGCTGCCCCCTTTTTCTCCCCACCTCCTCCTCTCTCTTGTCCCCCCCAAAATTGTCAGTCCCATTATTTTTATCTCAGGATAGTTTATTCTGCCTATCTTACATAGACATGGGAGGGGGGTAGCTAATGAATAGTTCCAGGTTTGTCTGCTGACCCTTATGAATATTTTTTGATTGGGTGTGAAACAGTATCAAGCCTTGCCCCTCAAGTTGAAGTCTATTTTCAGAATGCCTCAAGCACTTTTTAGCTTTGCTCCTCTTGCTGCTCCGTTCCACTCCCTTTGTGTTATGCCCTGGTGTGGGTGTGGGTCAGACGGCACAATTCCAGCACTGTGTTCCCAGTGCTGCCCCTGTAGTGCTGTGGGTCAGTAAGGAGATGTTGTGTCTTGTGGTGGGGCAGACCCTAAGGTCCTCTCTGTGCATTGGTTGCTCCCGGTAGGAATGTCATCCTCAATGCTTGGTGGACCAGGATGCTGTCCACTCTTTCTCTCCCTCTCTCTCTTTCCCCTTTAGTTTTCTCCCCTGTGGTCTGGGAAGACATGCCACTCTCCTTGGGCTGTATCTTCTGTGCTGTTCTCTGTAGCGCATTGTTCTGGGGAGAGGAGTCTATATTCCTTTGTGTATGTGTGTTTGTGTTTGCATCCCTTTTCTAATCTTTCTTTTGGTGTTTGCTTTATAGATTTAAGAAAGAAAAATAAAAATCATATATGCAATGGTTATTTCTTCTGTATTTGGCAAAGAATTAAATGGTATGGCAATAACACCCAGAAAAAGATTACTGAAAATAATTAGGGCTTAGGCATGGGCACAAATTATAGCTGGGTAATTGACTCAAAAGGGGAAATGAGAGTCTAATGATGGACCTACAATGGGAAATGATTTTGCTCAAACTCAAGTTCATGGCAAGCCTAGCCCTTTGTTCCCCTAAGCCTGGAACTTTGTCTAGATGCTTTCTTTTATCACAATACTGAAGTGTTTTCACTAAAGTCATTAGGAGAATCTCTCACTTCTTCACTACTCAGCTGGAAGACATCAGCTTTCCTATCTTGTCTTTCTAAGCAACTCAGGGGAAAATATATGCATATGTATATGTATGTGTATATATGTGTATGTGTGTGTGCATGTGTGTATCTATACATATACAATATATTACTGTATTTGACCTTTAAAGTTGATCACTTGAGTTCCACTGCAATTAAAATCAGTTGAAATGTAAAACCCACAGTGAGCTTCTATTAGAAAAGGAGAAGAGACATTTAGCCCTCCCTGGTATACAAGGAGATAATGCCCATTTGAGAATAATGATAAAGCAGCC
>NW_022103928.1:3159728-3161001 GCF_000313985.2 Echinops telfairi | reverse complement strand
CATGGTTGCAGGGGCTGATGGGCCCAAAATATGCAAGCCAGGTAGCGATGTAGGAACTCACAAAAACAAAGACAGACTGAAGATATCTCAAGCACCAACAAGCAAAACTTACACAATGGAGAGGGTGAGGGAGAATGCAAGTGTTGCCAGATATCTGTTCATGTAGCTATACTGACCAGACTTCCATGAAAACACTCCTCTTGATTGATTGCTGATACGCAGAAGATCACAAAATGGAGAATGATTGCACAGCCTCTACCAAAACCCTGAGAACCATGGCCTGGCAAAGTTGGCATATATTATTTGCCAGGACATCAACTTAATTTTAAGCACTAGAGCGAAATGGCACCTACAGTGACCTAGTGGCTCAGGAGCTGAGGTGACCCCTACACATTCTCTGAGGGGATATGCTACTATGTCCCAGGTTACAAAGACAGAAGGTGGCCTTTTCCATAGGATCACTTCCTCTAGTGACAGATTAGCTGATGCGTATGGGTCCCCATTTAAAGCTCAGGATGCTCAGCATAGCACTGAGGAAAAACACGTTAAACAAAAACAAAGTTAGGAGAATTCAAAAGCTATGTAAAATACAAAAGAAAATACAAATGAGGCAGCATTTAACTAGATGTAATGGACCGTAGGTTATAGTTTACTGAACCCGCTCTCGAAAAATAGGAAACCTGTACACATAAAATATAGGGGGGAAATCTGAGTTTACAAGATTTTAGCACTTCCCAGGCATTCACTGTGAATGGAGAGTTACTAACAGATGCCCGTTCAGTGATTTGTTCCAGAGAATCTTCCTAATGGCAACTCCCCAAACTTCCTGAATCAAAATAGAATGAAATTTCAAAACATTTTAGAAAGTATCAACATCAATTTTCTCTTTTTGAAACACCGTTGGTGCCCAGTGTAGAAGCTCTTGTCCCTTTAATAACTTGGTTTCTATTGATGTGGCGTTGAGCAGGAATTATTAAATGATCTGTTGAAGGCAAATGCAAAGGTTCTCATCTGTATTTCAGATAGGCTGAATGCAGACTCTGAGAACACCTTGGTGTCCAGGTGCATACAAATATGAACACATGTATACATGGAAAAATTATCCATGTGGAAAAACTTCGTCAGCTTAGTACTTATTGCACATTCTTGTTTCCCTGTTCCAGGGGAATTGAGCAATCTAACTGCATTTTACATTTGAAAATAAACCAAGTGTGTTAGACCGGGTTCTCCAGAGAACAAAACCAGAATGCTAATAATTTTATATATATTCATA
>NW_022103928.1:3155144-3158939 GCF_000313985.2 Echinops telfairi | reverse complement strand
TCTCCAGGACCTCAATGAAAAATGGTGGTAAAACATTTAAGTCATTTGGCAGCTAGCCTAGAGGATAGAGATTCCAACTAACTATTTCTTGGAAGAAAGGGCCAATTGATCTAGTCTTGCAAAGATTTCAGCCTAGGAAATGCCATGAGGCAGGTCCACTCCTACAGTCAGTCATTAGTGAGTTGGAATTTACTCGACAGTAATGCATTCTCCAGGGGCTTAGCATTTGGTGAGCTGCAGGAGTGCAGATACATACTGAAGTCCAAAGTTCGTTATGTGATGGCTTCTCTCATGGCTAATTCATGTGCCCTTGATTTTAGAAATTTAGTGTGGGCAAAAGACACAAACCTTGATGGTTAGAATAGGAGTCTCACAAAGATATATCCTGGCAACATGTGTGAACCTTGAATCATGTGGTATCTTATACCTGGAGTATTTACCTGACCCTGATGGTATTCTACCAAGACACGTTTCAGGTTCTGGTGTCCTAGTACCAGTTTCTGTAAGCTTTGATTCTAGAGGCTCAAACTTCTGACTTCTTTCAGAAGTTGGGCTGAACTGTCCTATACTTACATGACCCTTACAAGCATAGAGCTGATTAGACCTGGGAATGATACTCCCCTGGATGACCCAAAGATCAGTCATCTGAAAGGACAACAGCCAATTTCCTTTCCTCATCATGGTCCGAATGTGGCGATGTAAGTTACAATCAAGAGCTCTCTACAAGGGCAGGCTGAAACAAGGCTTTGTCTGAAATCACCTGCTCCTATCAGCTTCTTTCCCTTCCCTACGATTCTCTTCCAGGCCACTTTTCTAAGAGCATACTTAGCCTTTGAAACTCACCAGCAGAAAAACCCTCAAGTAGAGGTCAGTGTCAGGAGAATTCAAATGAAGAGAGAAAGCTTTGACCCAAGGGAGTGTCCATTTCCATTGAGGGAGAAACTAAAACAGAGGCAAAATTGCCTGGGGCTCTCTACAAAGGCATAGGCAGCCTCAGCCAGAAGGCTGGGCGGACAAGGTGGTGTTAGATGTATATCTCTTAACAGGGAAAAATAGTTGTAAGTTCCAAGTAAGCACAGTTGCAGTCTACTAAAAGGGAACCTCTGTCCTAGTATGGTCACACCTGAGCAAAGATGCAGGGGGGAAAAGCATTGAAAGGTTTTATGGGCTTTGGTGAATATAACAATTATTGTTTACTTCTTGTTCTTTCCAGAGAGTTTTGGGGCCTGGCCTAAGTAAATACTGCTAAGTCAAGGATCCTAGAGGACAAGCAGAATGCTATTGAGAGTACCACCAATACTGATTTCATAATGTTTGTCCATGTGTTCAAGAGTGGAACCTCTCAAATGATTACCCACTGGCTTTAAAGTATGATTTTATGGGTGGATACACAGGTAACAGCTGGGCCCTTAGGAAATGTGCCAGAGAAGCTGATAGAATTCAAAATAGTCTTTAGCAGAAGCATTGGTCTTTAATAGCTTCTAGCGACGTACACTTTCCCAGCTGAAGCAGCAGCTTTAGCCTAGGGATTGACTAAGCAGGGGTCCTAAAACTTTTTAAACAGGGGGCCAGTTCACTGTTCCTCAGACCGTTGGAGGGCTGGACTATAGTTTAAAAAAAACTATGAACATATTCCTATGCACACTGGATGAGTCGGCTGCTAAGCAGGACAGGCAGTGGCAGCAAAAACACCCTGCAGGCCGGATAAAGGTCCTCGGCGGGCCACATATGGCCCACGGGCCATAGTTTGAGCACCCCTGGACTAGAGAGAGTCCTCAGCTGAAACAAATGAGAGGATAAGGAAGAAAACCTTCTCAGGGAGATGATGAGTCTGGGAAACTCTCTAACAAGAGGTCAAAGAACTGAAATGACAATGGACAACGACAAGAGTAGATACACCAGGTTACTATGAGAACTCAGTTCTTTACAGCTTTAAGGGTTCCCTTGCTATTATGCTAACAACATCAAAAGATTGCTCTTGGTAATTTATCATGTGAGTCTCTGTTACAAATTAAATTGTGCCACCCCTAGCCTCCCATTACTTGTTTTAAATCATAACCCTCTATGGTTGTTGTAAATACTAAAGCTCTATTCCTACCGATGCAATCCCCATTTTGGAAACAGATAATTGTTAAGTCAGATAATTTTGGAAACAGATAATTGATAGACTGTATCAGTATTGGGTATCACTTAAGCCAATTGCATTGAAGATTCAAAAGCAGATCAGGAAGCACAAAACTCAAAAACCAAACTCATTGCCATCAAGTCAAATTTGACTTATTGCAACCCAATGGGACAAAGTAGAATTTCCCTGTGGGTTTCTGAGCCTATACATCTTTAGGGGAGCAGAAAGCTGGCACTGTCCTCTGAGAAGCAGATGGTGGTCTCAAACTGCTGACTTTAAGGCCAGTGTGTCAGTCCGGGTTGACTAAAGAGACAAATTCCTAGACACTCATATGTGTATAAGAAAGAGCTTTATTTCAAAGAGTAATTATATATTAAGAAAACATCTCAGCCCAGTTCAGATCAAATCCATAAGTCTGATATTAGCCCATATGTCCCATACCAGTCTATAAATTTCTCTTCAGACTCACGCAATGCATGCAATGATGCGGAATGCAGGAAGATCACAGGCCAATGGTTGGAAAGTCTTGTGGATCCAGCTCTGCCATGGGTCTCCACATAGCTCCTGCAGTGCCAGGGCTCGGGCTGCATTAGTATAGCTCCACATGGCTTGTCAGCAGGAAGATGAACTAGAGTTTCTGTGTGTATCTGGCCTCCAATGGCTATTTATCTCCTTGGGATCCCCAAATGAGGTCATCAAGCAGTGACCTGATAGGCTAAACTCCACCCCTTTGCACATTGACACCAAATTATGTAACTACCACTGCCAGCATCCCACTTTGAAACTGAGTGAAAATTACACCACATGAAGATCAAGGAACCAAGAAATGAAGCTGAGAAGAAGCGAGGAACTGCCCCAAGGCATACAGAGAGAGGAAGCCAACCCCTAGGGCCAGCCCCTAGATCAAAGGTTCCCAAACAAATTTAGCCAACTGCTCCCTTTTAGGAAAAATATCAATTACTTAGTACCACCATGACAATCAAAAGCTGCTGTACTATAGTCCATGATCTACAATAAAGTGTAGGCATATGATATCTTAAATTAGGAAACATTGTGCATAGATTTACCTACCAAGTATCATAAATGTATAATACCAAAATCAACTTCTTGTTAAGAGTTTTAATTCATGCAGATGAGCCTATAAGTGAACTCAACATGTCTTTCCTTCCTTGGATCATGTGGTCTCTGACATATTGGGTTCTAATGACAAAGTGCTGCCTGGGGCAATTCTAAAGATTGGCTTTTTTCTTAGATTATGTTATACATGGCTCAGTGCTGTGTGGTGATGTTGTGTGTTATCTTAATCCTTTGGCTCTTTAAAAGTGAAGCGCAAGATGAAACATACATCATATTGCCCTAATCTTTGAGGTGTTGAAGAAACCTTCCCAGACTTCAGCTGATGAAGGATCTTCAGTTCTCTGGACCATCACTTAAAAAATATAAAGGATACATATTGGATTCTGAATTTACTAAAGAACCGTAAACGTGTAATGGAAATACAACAAAATTTAATTTAATTTTTATTCATTTGAATTTAAATGTGTTTGCTAACTATTTGGGGCTTAACTTTTTCCATGAGCATTTCATCATGGTGAGACACACATATTTGAGATGGGGACATTTCCACAACATTATTTTTTTTTAATCATTTTATTAGGGGCTCATACAAC
>NW_022103928.1:3152130-3153647 GCF_000313985.2 Echinops telfairi | reverse complement strand
GTTTCCTCATGTCTGGGTACTTTCCCTCTGCGAGTAAGTTCCAACTGTTCATGCACTCTGGACTACAACCGACTGTCGGCTTGTAGTGTCAAAATCTCCCGTTCCATATGAAAGTGATATGGAATGGATCACTTTTTTTGTCTTCTTACTTGGCCCAGCTCCCCATTCATTTTAATACCCTTTCTTATGTTTAAGAGAGAAAAAAAAACAATTGGTAATAACTTGTCAGTTTTGCTGCACTTAGCGCAGTTGTTTGCACATGCGTTTGACACATAAGATTGCATCTGATTGGCTGCACTGTATATCAGTTAAGTGATGGGAGTGATGATGGGCTTACATCTATTTTTTAATGCCATGCGATCTACCCACACTACATTTGCGATCAACTACTGTTGAGCACCCCTGCTCTATTGTAATCCATAAGGCTTTCACTGGCTAATTTTCAAAGCAAATCAGCAGCTCCTTTCTTCCTAGTCTATCTAAGTCTAGAAGCTCGGCTGAAACCTGGCCACCACTAGTGACCCTGAACATTTAAAAATATTAGTGGCATATCTTCTACCACCATCTCATGTAAGCACTATAGTAACCAATATAGGAGTGAAAATGCTGCTACAAGAAACTATAAATTTTGAAATATATATCTCCATATATTTTCAAGCATGCATATAGATTAACTGAGATCTGACACAAAATGTAGTTCTTACTGTGCATTGCAGGAACAGAAGTTTGAAAGGCATTTAATTCATAGAAGGTGGTGAATATAGTCTGCAGCACATAAATATCATCGCTGTTCTCCCAGCAGCAGCAACATCAATATGAATACCTCTCAATTTGGATTGGATTTAAATGATCTGGAGATCTTCAAATCCCAAAGGGATGCTATATCCCATCCTTCATTCCTGTTCCAATCCAGTTGGCCTGGGACATGGCCAGGGCATCAAGAAGAAGGAGATTAGCATTGGTGGTACAAACCTCAGACACAGATGCCAGCCCTGCTCTGCCTTTGTATAATCCTGGCCAGGATTTTTTTTCTGAGCACTCCAGTTCCCTATTGGTAATATGATATGGGACTTAATCTGTTTCTCATTTTCATAGGATTCTTAAGAGGATTAAATAATATACTAGGGGCTACCTTAAAAAAACAACACACTGGAACTGCACTGGGTTGTGTGGAGATTTTGAAGTACACATTTTTCACACTACACAAGCATTGCTCTGAGTTAGTGTACCCAGTGTCGTCACCTGGGAAGGTTCTTGCTGGTGAATTTTTTCACAAAAGCAGCTTCACTCAAACTTGTTTTTTATGATGGCTGATTTTAAAAAACACAGCACAGCTGTGAAATTTTGTTTTCTGCTCGGGGAAAAATGCTGCAGAAACTGTTGTGATGTTGAATGCTGTTTACAAGGACAGCGCTATGGGAAAATCAAGTGCATGAGTGTTTTTCACACTTCAAAAAAATAAGGATGAAAAGGGTAGCGGAGACACAGGGCAGTAACCCACCCAAGGGGAGGGTATT
>NW_022103928.1:3147935-3149243 GCF_000313985.2 Echinops telfairi | reverse complement strand
TTTTTGTTTCCTCAAAAGAAGAGACATGAAAGGCCAGTGATTTGACGACAGAGAAGAAACAAAGGAACCAAAGAAGAGGGAGGTGCTGTCAGCCAACCAAACAGCTGAGTTTGAAAAATGTTTCCAAGAATCGAACCAAATATCTAACAAATGCATTAAGTGTAAAGGAGAGTATTTTGAAGGTGATAAGGTTGTTTCATTAAAAAATTAAATATGTAGCTTTGAAAAGAAATTCTGCTCTGGAGGTGTACCCCTTTGTATGTAAAGCACTTAGCAGAGTGCCTCTGGTAAATGTTCAAAGTGGTAGCTACTATTCAGACATATTAAAACCCTACAAGAAATGTGGAACTCATGTCTATTGATGTTCTTTGTCAAAATAATATTTTTATTTATTAAGGTAGCTTGCATCAGTAACCTTGGTTTTACATTTAGTTACTAGCAAACAAAACTTAGAAAATTTGGAATCTGTTTTGGAAGTTTTGATTTTTAATACAATACTTTGCCACATTCTTGATCTGCTATTAGTTCTCTGCTGTATCTTTTGCTGCCTCTAGTCTCTCAGGCCTATAGGATACATTATCACCTGCTGTTATCAGTCAAATGTCAAATACCTTCTTGGAGGCCTTGGGCCATATGCTGACCACTGTCCAAACTGCCTACCACTCTGCTCTCTCCCGGCCAAGTCTACGCAACTCTTCTCAACCACTTGAGTGAGTTTGAGCTACTTTGACACGAAATATGTAAGCCTGCTATACTTTCTTACTTTCTTCATACAAGAACTGCAACACCCCCAAAATCAAACAGGTAGTCACCTACATTTGTACCTAGTGCAACTGAGTGCCCTGGGTCTCCAAGATAAGTCGACTACAACAAAATATTGTTCACCATTGTATCATAAAATATGTTGTGACCATTTTAAAATGTGACACTACCAGACATCAGTAAGAAGTAGATGAATTAGTATTCTATGTGCCAATAGAGAAAGGGAAATTAGTGCTGGTACTTTAGAAGCCAGTCTGAAATAATCAAAATTTAAAATGCACTTATTATGCAAAGCAGCCATTCCATTTCTGAGTAGCTAAAATAAAAGAAGGCCTTCCATATTTGAAGGAAGTACACCCCATAATAAATACGTCAGCCTTTTCTAATATGTATATATATATGTATATGTATATACATGCATAAATGTTCATCTGAAGATGAACAGGGGATAAATTTTGATATGATGTTCCATTACAGCAGTGTTTCTCAGCCTTCCTAATGCTGCAACCCTTTAGTACAGTTCCTCATGTTGTGGTGACCCCCCCC
>NW_022103928.1:3122797-3144998 GCF_000313985.2 Echinops telfairi | reverse complement strand
ACTGATATTAGCCATTTGAACCACTCAATCATGATTTGCTATGCCTTGAATAGCAAACTCAAGAGTAATGGTTTCACATTAATTATTAAAATCAACATATCGTGTTCTGTATTGAAGTATAATAATGTCTATGATAGACTAATATCCATATACTTACAAGGAAGACCAATTAATTCAACTATTATTCAAACATACTCACTGCTATAGAATTGTCTTTGAAAATCACTTGTTTTTGACAATCACTGACCGTATATAAGATTCAAAATGCTGTAAATCTTAATGAGAGAATGTACATAGATACATATACATACATGTGTGTACATGTGCACATGTGTGTGCTGTTCAGGAGCAATGAACAGAAAAGGTTTCACTACTAAAGCCAGTGATGAATTCTAACAATTTCTTCAGTGAGAAGTTGATTGAACATGCAATCAAAATGAACTGAAAATCACTGGAGATTGGAATGACAAAGTTCAAAACAAAGTGAATGACCAGTAGTTGGAAAACATTGCCTTGGTGGTGAAAATTAATTGGGAGTACACATTAAAGAATTTTTCAAGAACAACGATCTTCCTCGTTACAAATACCCTTTTTCAACAACATAAATGGTAACTATACACGTGGACCTATGCTGTTGTTAGGTGTCACTCAGTTGGTTCCAACTCATGGCAACCCTATGTACAAAACAATAAGCACTGTCCAGTCTTGTGCCATTCTAAAATTATGCTTATGTTTGAGTCCACTGTTGCAGCCACTGTTTCAACCCATTTGTTCAGGATTGTCCTCTTTTTTGCTGCCCTTATACTTTACCAAGCAGGATGGCTTTATCCAGGGACTTGTTTCTCCTGATAACATGTCCAAAATATTTTAGATGAAGTCTTGCCATTCTAGACTCTAAGGAGCATTTAAGCTGTACCCCTTCTAAGACAGACTTGTTGTTAGTCCATGGTACTTTCAGTATTCTTCATCAGTACCATAATTCAAATGTATTGATTGCTTTAGTCTTCCTTAGAGTCCATGGATGGCACAAATGGTTGACAAGCTCAGTTTGGATGTGTGAGTCTACCCAGAGATGCCTCTGATGAAAAACCTTGCTATTTTTTTTTAAGTTACTAAAAGTCCTACAGACCCTTTGTTCTACTCTGACACATATGGGGTCTCTGTGATTTAGAATAGACTCAGCCTGTCACTGGTTTATAGATGTTTATATTTTTTATTAATCATTTTATGGGGGGGCTCTTACACATCTTATAACAATCCATCATTCAATTGTATTAAGCACACTTATACCTTTCCACACACTTGCCATCAACATTTCCAAAACATTTTCTTTCTACTTGAACTCCCTTTCCCACCCTCCCACCCTTGTGAATCCTTGATCAATGATAAAGTATTGCTGTTATTTCATGTTTGACACATGAATTCCATGTGTCAAAAGCTCTTATCTGTACCAATGTGTGCACTCTGGTCTAGCCAGATTTATAAGGTATAATTAGATCATGGTAGTTGGTGGGAGGAAGCATTCAGGAACTAGAGAAATGATGTGTGTTTTGTCAGTGGTAAACTGCACCCTGGTTGAACGTTGTAACCATTCTTTGGGGGCATGTCCAAATATCCACAGGTGAGCCTTGGGTCTCCACTCCAACCATTCTTTTTCACATCGATATAATTGTTCTGGATCTTTTGATCCCTGATCCTGTCAACACCTCATGATCACATAGGCTGGTGAGAATCTTCCAGGTGGGCTTATTTGCTTCCCTGCTAGATGACTGCTTGTTTAAGTTCAAGCATTTAAGACCTCAGATGCTATATATTTTGAAAGCCAAGCACCATCTACTTTCTTCACCACATTTGCTTCTGCACCCATTTTGTCTTCAGATCGTGTAGGGAAGGTGAGTATCAAAGAGTGCCAAGTTATTAGAACAAAGTGTCCTCGTGTTTAGGGAGGCCTTCAGTAGAGGCCCAACGTCCATCTGCTATCTTAATACTTAACATATAAATATATGCACATTGGCCTGTATCCCTGCCATTATAAATTAATATATTTACATAATACATGCTTATAGCCATACCTCTATAAATAGCTTTTGCTTCCTACTTTTTACCTCTATTTCCTTTCCCCTTCCTCGGGCCCCCCTATCATGATCACTCTCCATTCAGCTGTCAGCAATTCCTCTGTATACATTGTACTTGATCAAATGCACTAGGAATTATACCCCTTCCTTTCATTCAATTTTATATTTCTTGTTGTTCCTTTATCCCTGTGGTTGTTGGCTTCCGTTCCCCCTCCCTGCCCCTAATGTTGACATTTTTTTAAAAGGCAGGGAAAATCCCAAGTGTTAAGGAAAATGGAATATTGGTGGAAATATGAAAAATAGCAGCCCCTTTAGAAAGCAAGGTCCTCAGGGTACTCAAATAACCTGTAGGATAGGGTAGAACTGCTTCTCTGGGAAGAGTTATCATATGCCCTCCAATTCTACCCCGAGGCATACATACACAAGAATATTGAAAATATATATTTTCAAATGTTCATAGCAGCATTTCTCACAATAGCTAAAAGGTGAAAACAGCCCATTGTAAATAAGTGAATGAATAGATAGAATGTGGCAGATCCACACAATGGAATAAGGTTCAAACACAAAAAATGGTGGTTGTCAGCGAGTGTGTGAAGGGAAGAGAGAATGGCATCTAATGTCTGTGGGGCTTCTTTTAGTGTGATGAAAATGACCTGGAATTAGATTGTGCTGGTGATAGGTGCACAGCCTTCTGGATATACGAAAACCAACTGAATTGGGACATTTCAAGTGATCAACTGCATGGTGTGCAACTAATATCTCCAGGGGGGAAATTCTTGTTATCTCAAAGTTAAAAACACGCCCATGGACTCCATGTTGCCTCCATTCATCTGACAAACTGTTTATTGTTCAGAGTGTCAAGGTCATCTTTTCAGTGATTCCAATTGCACCAATCACTGTGTGAAATTAGCTGCCTCCAAACTGGATTAATCTCACGTTCCATTCTGGAAAATTCCAGGAAAAAGCAAAGGCTACAGCTTCTTCACGCATTTCCTGAAGGATGACCATGACCTCCATGTACTTAGTCTTACTACTGAAAAAAAAAAAAAAATTCCCTGCTGGTAAGAAACTGCATAGGCACACATGATGTTAGAGAGAAAATGGTCCTGTGTGAGGGAAAGGAAAAGGGATGCTTCTCTATAAAGCCACCTTTTTTTTAGAGTGATAGGATAACTTTTGAGATATTCAATCATAATGTATTGCCTCTTCCATCTCTCCCCCAAATATACATGAGAATCACATACATTTTCAACTGTAACACTAGATCTTTGGTAGTCCCTTATATTTAGAAAAGCCTTTAATTCCTGGTTTTTTATTCTCTGAATAGCCCTTAATTTTGATGTCTCTGTCTGAGACATCTAGATAGATGTCACTGCCAAGAGTCCCTGCCCATGTGGTCCCAGGGAGTCCAGCAGTTCTGCTTTTTCTGAGGAAAATCTGGGTGAGTTAACTCTTCTTAGGCTGACCATGCTGGTATGTCCAACTTACCTAAGTCAAACACTTACTTTCCACCTGCACGCAGAATACCTGAAGATTCTACCATTTGTGGTGTCCACTACAAGTACGGTTCCATCCAGTGTCCCAGACTTTTGCCTCCTCTAATGTTTTGTTTTTTCCTTTTGATGTGAAAATCTGTATCTTGATTTTTTGAATATGTGGTCTCATACAATAGTTAGTGAACCTCACTCAGCATACTCAATCAAAACCAAAGTCACAGTCATCAAGTCAATGCCAACTCATAGAGACTCTAGGAAATGGTCTTGGTGGATTTCCAAAGGGGAAAATCTTCACAGGAACAAACAGCTTCCCTTTCTTCTGAGGAGCTGCTGCTGGTTTTCAAACTGCTGACCTTGTGTTTAAACAGTCCAATGGCTTCCAGACAGCACCACCATTGCTCCTCACACACTCAGCACCATGTCTTCCAAATATATCCATGCCAGGTGGTGTTTCACAGCTAATATTATTCTTTTAACGATTCATAACTACAAAGTCAGTGGTTCAAAATCACTAGCTGATCTTTGGGAGAAAGATGAGGCTTTCCACTCCCATAAAGAGTTACAGTCTCAGAAACCCACAGGGGCAGCTCTAGGCCCTATCGGATTGTTATGAGTGAAAATTAACTTAATGGTAGTGATTTTGGTATGTTGAGTATTCCATCTTCCACCAATGGGCATTAGGTCATTACCATTTTATTATTGTTATATAAGTGCTGTGATAAACATGGGTGTGTTCCTTATATCTATAAGATATATATCCAATAGCCTGACTGCTGTTCATATGGATTTCTATTCCTAACTGCTTGAGAAAGTGCCATACCACTTTCCATAGGGGTTTTAAAGTTTACAATCCAACCAGCACTGTATGTGGGGTCCACTCATTATGCATCTTCTACAGCATTTATTATTTTCTGTGTTAGAAAATGTGCTGTCAATGCCCAGATGAAGTAGTTTCCCCCTTCCCTTGCCTCTTCATGAGTTACTCTCCTCCTTCCATATTCCACTACTATGTTCCCTCTTTGCTTTCTCAAATTTTCAGCCTTAAAACTTTTCAAAGCAAGACTCACTGCCATTGAGTCAACTCTGACTCCGCGGAACTATACAAGACCGAGTAGAAATGCCCCTGTGGAGGCTATAACAATCACAGGAGCAAAAGCCTCATCTTTCAGCCGAGGGGCAGTTAGTGGGTTCAAACTGTGTGCAGATGTGTATGTTTATTACATTCTTACTGAACAAACGAGTAATAGAATAAGTAGGCACATCATATACATTTGAATTTCTATAAATTATTCTGTAATGCACACATATATACAGATATGTATGTATATCAGTGGGTCTCAACTTTCCTAATGCCGTGACCCTTTAATACAGTTCCTCATGTTGTGGTGACCCCAACCATAAAATTATTTTCATTGCTACTTCATCACTGTCATTTTGCTACTGTTATGAATTGGGCAATCCCTGTGAAAGGGTTGTTCGGCGCCCAAAGGGTCGCGACCCACAGATTGAGAACCACTGGTGTGTATATAGATATAGACATAGATATAGATATATTCCATGATTTATTATATATTATGAAAATGAAAACTATTCCTTGATCCTGATCATAGCAAACACACTTCCAATGTTCTCATCAATAAAGCAATAGAAATTGAATAGCTAAACACCATAGAATATTTATTTAACCTTCATAAAGTGTATTTATTGCCATAATCTCTAGTTAAAAGAAACAAAAATTCATTCTCTAAACCAAGCCAGAGTAAAAAAAATTATTCTTGAGTAGAGAAAAAAAATAATTCTTCTAGCCACAAACGAGGAAACAATATCATAAATTGATAAGTGAAATTACATTAATCATTAAACCAGAAGAAAAAATTTTTTTTATATGGCTGAGATAAAAATCACAATGATCGTACATTATTCAACTAAAATGTCGTTAAATTACATATATTCTAAGGAAATATTTGTTTCTCCAATTAAATTTTAAGTGTATAACAAAGTAAAATAAAATAAAAAACCCATATCCCCTCATGTTTAATATTTCCCCCAATTCCAGATAAAAATAATTCTACATATTTATTCAATTTATAAGCACATATATTTTAATACATATCTTTAAATAACTATTTTTTTAAGTCTTAAATCCAACTGCCCTATGGGAATATGAGGTGCTATTCACTAAGATAAAACTCTCACTTGAAAGCTTATTTCTCAGTTGACCACTGTATTAATCTGGGTACTTTAGAGAAACAAATCCACAGAAACTCATGTAAAAGAGAGAGTTTTATATAAAGCTTAACTGTGCATCAAGAAAACATCCCAACCCTGTGCTGTCCAAGTCCACAAGTCCAATATTCACCCATTAACCCATATGTCCAACACCAATCCACAAAGTCCTCCTCCATCTCACAAAGCAGACGCAATGATGCCGACTACAGGAGGAAAGCCAAGTCAGTGAATGTGTAAACATCTCAGCGCTGGCAGGGTTCTCCACACAGCTGCTCCAGCACCCAGGGCTGCATTGGGGTAGGGCCATCTGGCTTCTCCTTGGGGATGTCTTGCTGGAAGTCAGCCTTGCCAGCTGAAGCAGGGAACTGCTAAAGCAGCTGCACCCTGGTCTGACCATCACAAAGCAAGAGACCCGAGAACTTGAAAGGCTAGGCCCTTCAATTAATCCCACATGTGTTTATCAGCCAGGTTGGCACAATAAACTAACTAACTCAACCACCAAATCCTATAGCAGCTTAGTGACCAGCCTTAGCCATCAAGAGAGGCAACATTGAATTTGTGAAGAGATTCCTCTTACTAAATACCTGGTAGCAATATAAACAAATGCCTCTCCTAAGATCACTGTGGCCTCACTCTCTCCCTGGAGAAGGATCGGGTGAGTCCTCACAGAACACAGTGTCAAGTCACCCCAGCCTGAATTTAGGAGAAATGCCATTCTAAGCACCATGCCAAAGATGTTTTAGATAAATGGATATAAACTAATATCAAATGAATATCAAATGCCTCCACACGCTATAAAAAGGAAGAAAGACTTCACTAAAACAGATCATTAATACAAGTGGTGTCAGCAGTTTTCTTTCTTGGAGGTTATGGTTTCTAACTGTTCAAACTTCCCAAGTGATTGCATTAAAATGTGCCTGGTTTCCTTCTTCAATTGGCTTCACAGCATTACTTATTCTATTATACATTTTCAAGAGTGAATAATAAAATATAAAAAAGTAATTATAGTACCAGGTATGTTACCAAAATGACCTCAAATCCAAATAGCATAGCTCTCTCTCATTTAACCAATGCATATTTCATTTTTACTACCATACAAGAGCTCATGTTAGCCTAAATTATTCATGATCACTCCTTTCCAGTAACATCCATATGTTCTCACTCATCCAAAAGAGAAAATCCATTTCCATTCTTGATTAGTAGCATTTGCAAGCTATCACCTTTCAGAAAATGAAAAAAGGTTGAACAGTGGGGGGGGGGTATATAATCATTATATTATAGGCAAAAGCTAAAGACTCAGATCACATACTAGCATAAATTGGAGCAAAAAGTTTTATCCTGGACTAATGATGGATGTTACTGAGAGAAACCCATGATGAGATCTTTTAATATTAATTATGGCACTGATAGATGTGCCATTTGCAAAACAGTGAGAACTGCCTGGCTCGAGGCCAGCAATGTATGCATATATTTGTTGAATGAATGAATGTAAGGGACAGAGGTTGAGTTTCCAATTTAAAAATCTGTATTTATTTCCAAGTACCATGTTTTATTTTAAATAAAGATGTTTTCATTTACAAAGTCGCCAAAGTCAACAAAACCATTTGCTGTGGACTTGCTTCTAACTCTGTTGACACTTGCCTTGGAATGGAACTGCATTCCATAAGGTTGACAGGCCAGAGGTAAGTCACCCAGGCTTCCACCCAAGGTGCCCCTCAATGGATTTGAACAGATAACCTTTTGTTTAGCAGTTGAGCAAGTCACCATTAACGCATTCCAGAAATTCACTTTTTAAATGGAACTTTGTATTATGTGTTAAACCACCAATTAAAGAAAGCCTACACAACTATTCTCTAAAAGAAGATATTAAAAATTCCCATTTCTGCTTAGCAAATTATTAGTAGAGATGGAATATTTGTAATAACATTGAATCAAACTCTGATAATAAACAATAAAACTATTACAGGAAAACATAAATATTAAAAAAAACAGCAAGGTGCCATAGGTCAGGTCTTCTTTTGTTGTATGTGAATATAAACAATTACATTTCGAGAGTGTGCGCACATACACACAGCCCACTCGCAAATCTCAAAAGACTCTCCTGTAACATATACACTGCATCCCTTTCATCAGGAAGAAAATGCAAAGTCCGCTTCTGTTAAAGACCGACAGGATGCCTAGAGCCAAGTGAGTGAATTTCCTTCCACACCGTGGGATGATGATATCTGCTTTAAGGAGCCCATTCCCAATTTCATTTACAAGAACTTACATAAACGCTACAGAGTATTCCATCACAAGGTGAGGAATCATGCACAATTTATTGCTTGTTAACCTAGCATGTTCCAGTAGGGATTCAGTGACTATTCAACTGCACACACACCTTAGAAACATGACTTAAGGAGCTAAATCTTCTTCTTGAGGAAGGAGCTGATGAGCGCGGTACAGCACTGATGCTATCCTCTAGTCCCTTAATATTTCTTCCCCTGACTATTACGGTTTTTATTTGTTTACTGCATTAATCATGTCAGACGTGTGTGTTCATTTGTATAATTAAGATCATTCCAATACATTAAAGTCAAAATAGATAACCCTTTAGAAACAGTAACAGGACTAATGGTTCCCTGAGGGAGCGAGAAGTGAGGGAGCGAGAAGTGAGGGAGCGAGAAAGGAGGGAAGGAGGAGCAGCTGATATCACTGATTCCTGGATTCCCACTTGAGGAGAGTGAACAGCAGAAGTATTTGTAAATGGATATTTTGGATGGTGTACGATGCGGCAAAACAATAAAAATAAAAATAAGAGTTCCTGGGGGGAGGGGAGCGCAGGGGAGGGAGGAGATAAAAAGGTAATCTCAAGGAGTTCAAGAAGAAAATGTTCTGAAACTGATTTTGGTAGCAATTGTACAATATTGCTTGATATGATTGAACTATGGAATGTTATGATATTTGTAAGTGATCCCAATAAAATGATTTTAAATATGCTGAAAAGCTGTACTTAATATTAATTTTAGAACCCAGTGAAGTCATATGTTTCTTCAACAGGGGTCTAGAGTGAATGACTATATAAGAGTAAACAACAACTCCTTTAAGGTTTCCACTAAAGACTTCCCTAGGTCACTTCTTAGCATCATCAGGGGTTGGAGATGACCCATAGGCCTACAGCCAAAATCTACCACCAGGACTGATCTCAGAGCAAGCCCATTATCCAGCCCTTCCCTCTCCATGGCAAGTCCTCCGTTCCAAGGCCATCCCTTATCTCAAACACTATGATTCTTAAAGAATATTCACATTCCCTATCCCTCCTTTCTTTTCCTGCATTTCTCCCCAATTCCTAACATCTTTCCACTCATACTCTGGAATTCACCCCCTTCACCAGCAAACCCCACTAGATCCTCAATCTGTTCTCCTAATCTTCCCTTAAACCTCTGGCTCAGCAGAATTTTGACTCTTTTCTGAGAATTGTGCTTCCTCGCCAGCCCTTTTCAGCAGTGGCTAAATAGTTGCTCCTGGAGCTTTTGTAGCATGGGGCCTGAAGAAGATAATGTCCCTCTTGAAACCCTAGTGCCCCACCAGACCATTCTCCTTGCCTCTGCCATGAAAACGCCCATGTTTTGCCACATGCCATCTGATCACTTAATCACTTAACCACGACCAGCTTTGTGAGGATGGCACAGCATCAAACAAAATTTCCTTTCTATACGCACAGCTGGGGTGGGCCGCAGTCTGTCCAGGACCAAGTAACAACAGCAGGCCCACATTGCGGCCTTGGTTAACACAACTCAGGACCACCCCTTCATTACCAGAGCGTTCAGGGTCTGGCTCACAGGCACTCTCCCAAATATACTTTATTTTATAATTCTTGATCATCTTATCCACAGCCTGTTCTCCAAAGATGATCCTGTCTTCAATCATATCACATTTGCCCATTCCCACAGACATAACCCTGACCGGCAGCAGTAGTGAGTAAGCTATTTTTATGCCACTGCCTTCCTGGTAAAGCCTACGCTTCCTTTCCAAGAATAATTTTCTTTTAGGAATAAAGTAAAGCACATATGATTGCAAATTAAATAATTGCATTGCTAAGCAGTTGTCAAAATATATTTTTGAATATATGCTACAGTAATATGTTTGCTACTGTAGTAAAACATTTAATATCAGGGTTTAGTGGTGGGTTTCAAAACTGTCATAATATTGAGATGGTGATCTACATATGATATAGGAAGAATCCACAAAGAGATTCAAATGTATGTAGGATTTCTATTAGTGAAAAAGCCACAGGTAATACTAATACCAATTTGACATGTTATTTATATATATTATTGAATATATTAACAACTTTCAGTTAGAGTAAGTGAAAATAAAAATGCAAATTATTTTTCCCATCCAAATTCAAGTGCTATCCCTGGAGCCCAGATTCAAAAACTGTGCCTCACACCTTGTTGTAACCAAGAAGAGCAACCCTGCGTTATTTCTACGTTCACCAAGCTGAGAAAATAAGAACATACAGTCTTCAATGTTAGACTTTTCATCCCCATAACTAAGGGTCTGTGTACCCTAAAGACTTTTTGGTTCTTTAGTGTTAGAATAGTCATTTTAATAGCTTTAAAAATAATTGCTGGTGTTCTCTTCCGATTTCTGGCCTCCATGGGCCTGGTGGGGTAACAGGTTATATGTTGGACTGTTAGCTGCAAGGTCAACAGTCTGAACCCAGCAAGCACCCCTGATGAGGTTTTCTGTTCCTGTAAAAATGTACACCCTAGAAAACCCAGAGAGGCAGTTCAAATCTGTCCCCTAGGGTTGATATCCTAGGATTGACATACGTCAGAATCAACTCAATGGTAGTGAATTTGAGTTTGGGTTCCCTAATGTGAGGATAAGGAGCCCTGGTGGTACCATGCATAAGCACCCAGCTGCTAACAGAAGGTTGAAGTTGTAGCTCACCAGCCTTTGTGTGGGAGAAAGATATGGCAGTCTGATTCTCTAAATATTACCATGATTACTGCTGTTTGGTACTACTGTATCAATTAGACACACAGCGACCTTATATACAACAGAAAGAAATAATGCCTGGTCCTGCACCATCCTCACCATTATTAAGCTTGTGCCCACTGTTGCAGCACTATGTCAATCTGTACACACTTGGAAATCCTATGGAGCGGTCCGACCCTGTCCTATAAGGTACAATACGCTGAAATGAAAGCAATGGCAATCTGGTTAATTTTGGTTTTAATGTGAGAATGAACGTTCCTTTAACAGTTTAACCTCTGCAACTGAAGTCTATGCTATAAATAAAGGAAAAGCTATGCTCCCTAGATGCATGAGGAATCAATATAAGAAATTATTTTTAATGATTAATTTTAATTAGTCATACATTTCAATGCCTCATTCATTTAAAATATACTGTAAGCCTTCACCTCTACATGTCCTATCAAAATCTACATTTTCAATATTTTAAATCTCCCATTTAATATGAAAAGATGACAATAAAGAAAATAAAGCTTTTTAGTATCTAGGCTTGTTGTTTGTTTTGTTTTGGAATTTTTTTACCTTTCAACTTTATTTACTTATATAGATCCTAATGAATACCTAGGAATCTGCTAGTTTTCTCATAAAATAATGGTAGCATTTGAACACTATGTCTCAAATAGTGATCCCCCACTGGCATGACATTAAGAGAGTTATGAGTTTTACCAGCAAATGGACCTGAGTTTGAATCTTTGTTCTGCATGTTATTATCTATGAGAAATGATTCAACTCTGCTAAATTCTAACTCCTACACCTGAAGTTTAGGAGGCAGATTCAGTACACTGTTCAAGGTCATAACACTGGTGTTTGAACCAATGTCTAAGTTGTGGTTTTTCTAATGTATAAAGCAGGATGATAAGACTAATAAACAGTCATTAATGATGAAATAAAGAATATATACACTTTGCAAACCTCAAATATTCAAAACATGCTGCCATCAAGTCAATTCTAACTGACAGCGACCCCAGAGGGCAGAGTCGAAAGGCACTTAGGGTCCTGAGGCTGTAAATATTTACAGGAGCAGAAAGCTTCGCCTTTCTTCTAAGGGCTGGTTTGCGGGTTTGAATTGTTGACCTTGCAGTTAGCAGCCCAATGCCACTGAGGCCAGATGAACGTGCCAGCAATACCCAATACATTTATTGTATAACTCAGCAAATGACTAGTATTTAATGGAATCTCTAAATATTGTTGACCTTTTTATCAGCTATCTGTAGCCCTGGTGATGTAGTGGTGTGCTAGTCCAGGTAGACTAGAGAAACAAATTCATGGAGACTCACGTGTGCACAAGAAAGAGCTTTATATAAAGAGTAATTGTACATTAAGAAAACATCCCACTCCAGTCCAGATCAAGCCCATAAATCCGATATCAGCCCATATGGCTGATACCAATCTATAAAGTCCTCTTCAGAAAACACATGCAATGATGCCAAATGCAGGAAGATCACAGGCCAGTTGGTGGGAAGTCTTCTGGATGCAGTGGTGTTGTAAGTACCTCAGTGCTGGCAGGGGTCTGCACGTGGCTCATTCAGCTAGGGGCACTAGCATAGTTCCATGTGTCTTATCAGCTGCAATTTCTCTCAGGGAGTGAGCCTGTGTCCTGCCTCCAGAGAGCTCTTTATCTCCTTAGCGCTTCCAAATGAGGTCATCAAGCTATGACCTGATTGACAGGCTAAACCCCACCCCTTCACTCTTAATCCTCTCATACAGACAACAGATTATGTAACTACCACAAGTGGGTTAGGAAAAATGGAGGATTCTCCAACTACTCTTTCTTTCTGTGATCTTCACCCAATGCTCTGAGATAATGCACCAAAGATTAGGCAGAGAAGGAGAACCAAGCGAGACTCCCTAAGACAGCCAGGTCTCCGAAAATGGAAAGAGAAGGGGCAGCAGTAACAAGGTCATGCCTTCGCAGCATAGTAGACTTAAAGGTGAAGGTTTGGGAGCAGAAATCATAGAATATGCTCCAAATATTTTTGACGCCCACCTGAGAAAGACTAGGATTAGGGCACAAGAGTTGAAAGAAACAATGAAGGCACTTAAGATTGCCAACGGCCAAAGACTGAAGAAAGTCTACTCAGGGTATTCTGTGTATCACAGGGCTCTCAGGAGTGAAAAATCTGCAGACGGTGAAAACAGGAGGGAGAGTACTTCAAAATAGAAGGAACTCACAAGCACTCAGACTGTGTTCGGCCAGGTTGACTGGAAAAACAAATCCAGAGACACTCTTATATGCATAAGAGAGAGATTTATATCAAAAAATAGCTATAGATCAAGAAAACATCTCAGCACTGGCCATATCAAGTCCATAATTCTGACACTATAAATCCCTCCTCAGACTCACAAAGCCACATGCAATGATGTAGAAAGCATGGACATCACAGGCCAGTGGATGAAAACTCTTGTGGATCAAATGGGAGTGGAAGCATCACAGGCTTGGCTCACCACAGGAAGGTGAAGGCAGAGAGAAAGGGGGTGGGGGAGGTTCCCAGGACTCTACTTATGAGGTCATGCCCACAAGGTGGCAGCATCAGGCAGTGATCTGATTGACAGGCTAAACTCCACCCCTACACATCAAGTTCATGTGAAAATATGTAATTACCACACAGACCCTAGACCCAAAGAAGAAAAAGTATGAACACCAGTTTCAAAAATCTAAAATGCTACTGGTCACCTCACTCATTTTCATAAAATGAAAACTGCATGAATTCTAAACCCAGTTGAATCACAGATAAGGTTGACTCATTCCACACTTACGTATTTTAAGAGTAAGAATTCCCCAGTTCTTGACATAAACTGTATAACTTCTTTCTCTTCTATCACTTAACCCCAAAAGTCTGTATACGATTTAAATTTCTAAGCGCAAAAGAGAATATATAAGTAAGGATCCAGAGATAAAGTAAAATCAGGCAGAGAGACAGCTCAAATGTTGAAAATTTGTACAGTTAATTTGAAAAAGCTATGATAAAGGCTAAAGGTTCCAGTGGAAAAGGTCATCAACTAGTCAAATACATTAAGCATATAAGGAATTACTAGAGAATATTTGAGAACAACAACGAATAGAACCGCAAGGGAAAGCTAGACAGAAAGGCATGGCATCACTGTAAGTGCAATAGTCGAATGGACCCTACGACCCACTGCCATCAAGTCCATTAAGGGTCACAGTGACCCTAATGTAATATTTCAGGCTGTAAATCTTTAGAGCAACATATACCCTCCTCCCTTGGACTGACTGGTGGGTTTGACTTGCTGATTGGTGGTTGGCATCCCTGTGCTTACCTGGCAGCTCCACATTGGCTCTTTTCATGGCACCAGCAAGGAAAAAACACAAGCCGAAAAGCAAGCATTGCTTATGAACGCAGATCAATACAATGTATACCAAGTGAAGTACACACATATGCATATACATAATGGAATATCAACAGAAACAAAAATCATAAAGATGGTTGTCTGACATTGGTGGAGCTTAAATCATAGCTGTGAACTTTCTAAAACTGATGAAAAACATACACAGATTTAAACCAAACCTACAGTCATTGAGTCATTGTGATTCACAGCAACCTTATAGGGAGAGATAGAACTACCTTCTATTATTTTCAAGGCAAGAAGGAAGCAGGGAAGAATCTTTGGGGAAGCAGCTGCTATGCCACTGGTAGGTTCAAATCATCCATTCTTTTTATGTTTTCAATTAGCAGCCCTGCCCTTTATGCCCTGCACCAACAAGGCTCCTCAAAGCTTTAGGACACTTGTAACATTTCTCAATAGGATTAATACAAAGAACACCACAAGGCATAAGCATCCTAAAATCAAAGATAATAAGAAGAAATAAAAGCCACAAAAAGAAAAAAAAAACAAAGTGAAAAGTTATGCAAGTTGTTCAGTGAAATCAGAAGACATGGTACATCATTTTCACAATCACATGCGCAATTTTTTTTAATTATCACCTTTTCTATATATAGAAAAAATAATTCAAATGTAAAGCAAATTAAAACATTTGCTGTGAAGAGGGATTCGGGTGTTTGAATGTTTAGAGATCCCTGGAAAAGCTCAACTTATCTGAAACATTCTTTCCCCAGGTTGCTATGTCCCAACTGCCATCTTCACTCACATGAGTGATCCCCAGATTGGAATGGCTAGAATTGATGGAGCAGGGTGAGGCCTTAATACTTCTGTAGATAGTTCATTGGGCTTTCTCATAGTATAATGGTCTCACACTGTTTGCATACATGGGTCTTGTTTCCAATAGTCAGAGAATGATAGTTTCCAAATAACAACTGTTCAAGAGTACTTCTGAAGCAGTTCATTCCTACAATTTTAATTGGCCAGAGTAGTCACAGGATCTGCCCAGAGCTAGATATCTAGACTCCAACTCTTAACAAGGTAGTAACAAGGTCAGAATGCAAAATAGGATATATAACTATTTATATATTCTTTTCTTTAATCTTTGGAAATTTAATGCAGCAATGATATTAATGTTATGGAATATAAAATATATGTAGAATCAAAGAGGTGATAGGGAGATTATAAAAGGAAAGAATGAGAAAAGAGAATTATACACTGTTTCAACATTCCTTTATTCTTAGTGATTTAAGATACTACTATGAGAAGATAATTTAAGGATGCATGGGTAAAGCTAAACACAATAGCTAAAAAGGAAATAAAAAATAAAATAGAGTATCTATTACTCACATACACTACCCAAATTGGGTTCATAGAAGGAACAAAATGCTAGTTTAACATTCAGAAAAAACTATCACCTATTATCTTTTGTGGCTAGGTGCGGTCCAGTAAATTCCAACTCATGGCAACAATATTCCAATACATCTCATAATGTTTCCTACAACAGAACGAAAGGGTTTTGTGGGATCCTCACAAACATGGCTCTGGCTGAACCCATCATTGTAGCCACTGTGTCAATCCATCTCCTTGAGAGTGTTCCTCATTAGTGATAATTCTCCACTTTACCAAGCATGATGTCATTCCCCAGGGACTGGTCCCTTTTATTACTTGTGCAAAAAAAATAAAATGAAGCAAAAAAGATAAAGTGAAGTCTTGCCATTCTTCTTTCTCAGTTGCGCTCTGGCTGAAAGTCTTCCAAGAGAAGGTTGTTCATTCATCGGTAGTACATGGTATATTTAATATTATTCACCAACACCACAAATCAAAGACATTAATTCTTCTTCAATCTTCCATATGCATTGTCCAGCCCTCAAATGAATTTGAGGAGATGGAAATACCAAAACTTTGGCTAGGTTTACCTTAATCTCCAAGTGATATCGTTTTTTTTTTTTAACTACTTAAATACATATTTTGTGGCAAACTTTTCCCAGTACAAGGTCTTTTGATTTCTTGACTACTGCTATCTCACTGACATCAAGCCACTTCCTCCTCACAGGGACTCTACTGCATCCCTGCATGAGTCTACACTGCACAACACAGCACAGTTAACTATGTACATTTTTGGTCGTTATCTGAGTTTACGCTGATGATGTGCACTGAATGGAATGAGTCAGGGATGCAGACTCCAGACAGTAGCTGCTGAGATCGAGCCTCAAGCACACTTCCAAATGATCATCAGTCACGGTGGAATGGTACTTGGACTTAATCATCTTTATGTGGGAAAGAGCTGACTCACATAAATAAGTAGAGCCGAAGAATGCAGTCAAGGAGGTAGCACATTTTCTCATGTTTGGGTACTTTCCCTCTATGAGTAAGTTCCAGAACTGTTCATGCGCTCTGGAATTCAGCTGAATGTTGGCTTGTAGTGTCAAAATCTCCCATTCTGTATGAAAGTGATACGTTTTTGTCTTCTTACTTGGCCCACTTCCCCACTCATTTTAATACCCTTTCTAACATTTAAAAGAAAAAAAACCAAAGTCTAAACATTGGCGATAACTTAGCTTGTTAGTTTTGCTGCACTTAGCAGCAGTTGTTTGCACAGGTGTTTGACACCTACGATTGCATCTGATTGGCTGTGCTGTGTACCAATTAAGTGACAGGATTGATAATGGCCTTACATCTATTTTTTTAATGCCGCACTACATTTTTTAATGCACACTACATTTGCGATTGACTAGCAGATCGCGATGGACGTATTGAGCACCCCTGCTATAACTCCTTGTAGGAGTAGAAAATCTCATCTTCTCTCAAGAAGCAGCTGGTAGTTTCAAACTACTGAACTTGTGGTTAGCAGCCCAACTTGAAATCGTTATGCCACCAGGATTCCTTCGATGAAAATGAAGTCCTTTGGAATTCTATTATTTTCTCATTTACCATGATGTTAATTATTGGTAGAGTTGTGAAGATTTTTGATTTATGTTGAGGAATAATCCATGATCAGTAAGTTCTTCAAATGTTCTTGTTTTCACTGAACAAGGTTATATCACGCGTAGCCTGTTCAGGAATCTTCTTCCAATCTTGTTGCAGCCTCTTCCATATAGTCCAACTTCTGGGATGATTTGCTCAGCATACAGACTGAATAAGTATGGTGAAAGGATACAACCTTGATGCATAACGTTACTGATTTTAAACCAAGCAACATTCACTTTTTCTGTTTGAATGACTGGTTGGTACAGGTTCCCATTAAGCACAATTAATGCTGAAGAATTCCTTCTTCAAAGTGCTATCTATAATTTGTTATGATGCACACAATCTAGTATCTTTATACTGTCAACAAAATACAGGTAAACGTATTTTTGATATGCTCCGCCTTCAGTCAAGATTCATCTAAAATCTTCGTGGTACCTTCTGTGATAATTAGAATGTGTGTCAACTTGGCTGGTCCAGGATTCTCAGTGGTTTGGAAATTAAAGGCTAGTATGAACATTTGTCTTTATTGCTGTGCTCTTTAGAAGATTTCAGTTAGTTTCAGGAAATAGATTCAGGTGATCAGACTGCCAGCTATGTTTTAGAGTAAATCAATAATTGTTTTAATTGCTCCTCAAGATAATGCCTTATAAAATCCTTCCTGACTGCCAATTAGTTGTCAGTTATCTTCTGCCCATTACCCATGATAATGCCAATAATTGGGTATAAATGTCTTTAGAGGTTCTCTAATATTTGCAACAATTTTTATTCTCTAGTCTAAATGATGCCCTTATTTGCAAATGGCATATCAAATAGTTAAATAGACTTTAGTCAATTTCTATTATTGGCTTATATGGTTTTGTTTTAATATCCCATATACTTACACTTATTTGACACAGATCATAGGTCTAGATGTAAAACCCCAAGGCATAACACTGTCGGAAGAATACATGAGAGAACAGTTCTGATGCCATGCATACGATATATACACACCATTACTAATTTAAAAATAATAATATATACTGACTTTGGGGGGAGGGTAAGATTATATCCAACAAGAGGGTGATGGGGAAAATGACAGTAATAGAGAAAACCATTGGGTTTCTTAAAATACAAAAATGATGACCTAATCTATATACCCTCACCTATCTTGCAGCAAAACATTTAATTTGTTAAATTATATTCTTAAGTTTTTAAAAATTAAAAAATACCCTGCATTAAAAACACATGATTAAGCAAACCAATAAACAAATCACAGCCCCCCAAAAGAGCAACATATTATATGACAAAGGAGGTTTGTGTTAACTATATGGGAAAAAATGATGAGAACATAAAAAGCCCTCAAACATGGGCAACAGACTTGAACAAAGAAGCTAGATAGCAGAACGCCTAGCACGTGAAAAGATGGCTAACACCATTAGGCATGCATATTAAAACCACAGGCAGGTAACCTCTCACATTTCCTAGAATGGTAACTTTAAATTTCAAAAGACTGACAAATGTTGGGAAAAAAAGAAATAACTGGAATCCCCATAGATTCCTGGCGGAACTGTGAAAGGTTTCAATTGGCTGTGGAGAAAGGCAGATTGTGTGTGCCCCTATGATGCATTCTATTTTTAAGCCATTATACCAGAGAGTCAAAAACCTATCCATAAACTGACCTGGTACAGAATAATGGTGAAACTATGAAACACCTAATGACAAGGATGGATTTGGAGGACATTATATTGAGTGTATTAATAAAATGACATATAGGCTCAGTACCGCAGTGGGAACTAATGCATGGCCGTTGGTGCGATCTTGCCTGCGAGAGTAATCCCACCCTGCATCTGTGGAACCCTACATCAAGCGGGCACACCACCCCACTACCTTGAGGAAGAGTTGGAACTCCTCCAACCCTACAGACAGGTGATAAGTCTCACTTATCTCTTACTCACCAATCTATTTCTTCTTTCTTTACTCGCTCGCCCTCTTATCTTTCCCACAACAGTCAGTCTCGAAGAGCTCAGGTTTGTGTTGGGTTTTTTCCTCTCTCTTTCTTCTTTTCCCCCTCATTTCTTTTTCCTTTTTCCCTCTGTGCTCTTCTCTCCCTCTCTTTCCTATCATATGCCACTACTGGCTTCCAGGTCACTACCCTCCGCCATGGCAAATCAACCCAAACAGCAGGGGGAACCCCAGCCTGCCCTCCGTGGGAGTGCTGTACACCACACGAGGCAGCTGGGACAGCCATCTACAGCGCACTGCGCTGCTGAGGAAACCTCCGTCGGACCTCTAAGGTGATCTCGCCAACTAGGGCAATTCCACCCAGCGCCACTGGGTCCCTGCACTAAAAGGGCACACCAACTTGCCATCGTGGGGCAGGGTTTAAACCCCTCCATCCCCACATTCAGGCAATCGGGGATCAGTTATCGCTTTATTCTTTATTTCCTCCTCTCTCTTCCCTCTTTACCATCACAGCCAATCTTAGAGAGCACACTTGAGTTTTTCCCTTTCTTTCTCTTTCTTCTCTTTTTCTTTCTTTATTCTCTTCTCTCTGTTTTTATGATTCTTTCCTCTCCCTCTCTCTCCTTCCACAGGCAACTGCTAGCTTCCAGACCCCTACCCTCTGACTAGGGCAAATCTGCCCACCCAATGGGGAGAGTTACAGCCCGGCCCCTAAGACAGTGCTACACACAGCACAAGACAGTGCTACGCACGGCACGGCATGGGGTCCAGCTATCTCTTTCTCTATTTTTAAATTTTTCTCTCCTTCGTTTCTTTTTTCTTCTTTTTCTTTCTTTGTTTTTGTTCTTCTTGTCTCCTCTTGTTCTACCTCTTCTCTCTTTCCTGCCACAGTCTCAGCAGATTCAGTTCTCCTTTTATGTTTTATTTATTTATCTATTTTTACTGTTTTCCCTTTTGTTAATCTGTGCATTTTAGTTGTGTGCATGTGAGTGGGTGTTAGTTTGCTTGGCATTGTTGCTCCAGTCTTTGTTTTCTTCTTTCTCTCTTTTTCTTCTCCTTTCACTCTCTTCCCTTTCACAAGCCACCAGTGGCCTCCAGGCCACACCCGTCCACCTCGGGAAACACTGAAGGCCCAACTGGGGGAGCCCCTGCCCACATTTGTTGGCTTTACTACATATACAATATATGCAATATATATGATTTCGTTTACACGAAGTCTGAGAATAGGGAACATTTTGTTGCTGTGGAACAGAGTGACTGTCTTTGAAAGAAAAGGCTGCCTAGAAAGTGCCATGAGAAAAAGTTCTTGGGAAATGCAAGTATTCTCTACCTTATTTGGTGGTGTAGTGGCAACGAGTTAGGCTGCATTCATAGTTGGCATTTCCAAACCACCAGCAACTCCTCTGAAGAAAGCCTGTGCTTTCTACTCCCTAAGTTACATTCTTAGAAACCCACAGGTGGTTGCTATGGGTGAGCATGGTCTCAATGGCTGTGAGTTTGGTTTGGTTTTATCTACTCCAAGCTTCATTTTCTTTCTAAAAATTGGATCACGGTATCTTGTTCATACCCAAAGTGGAAGCACTATACAACATTGTAGTACAGCCCCCCCCTTAAATATTTCCTTAGAAAAGGAAGAAATGGGGAGCAGCATAGCTAGCTTTAATAAAATACTGCAGCTTAGTTTTTCCCCCAGGCATGCAGAGTCATTAGCTGTAAGGATTCTGGCCGGTCAGTATCCATAAGTCACAAGGGTGGACATGTGTAAATGAAGCCCAGCCAGAGTTACTAGAAGAATCACAAATTAAGTTGTAAATCATGCACTGCTTTCGTGTCTGACTGAAACAAAAGTTGGAAGTATCTAATTCACACTAATTTTCATGTTAAAGAATAACTGTACATACACCCCAAACATTATAGATTTCCTGTAAAAGAACAGTTAGAATCTAGTTCTTGCAAACAATCAATTAAACATTTATTGACATGAGTGGGCACTAATTGCTTTAGATTATTCAGTTTTCACTCAGGCTCTGGACAAGCAAAACACTGAAAATGACAGATTATCTTGTAGAGTATTAAAAATGGAATAAAAAATACATTTGTATTTGTCTAAAAATCTGTTATGGAATAATATTGGTCTTTTATAGGCTATACCAAAAAATTGGATGCTAATTTGATCATGAAATATTAAGTATGAGTGCACTTCCAGGTGCATTTTCAATTAAACTTTTATTTAACTTTGTAAAGCCTTTGAATTAACAAATGGTTGTCTTCACAAAAAATCTCATTTTACTACTTCAAATAAACAAAGACAAAAATGCATTTTAATGTCAAATAAATACTAATTTTAAAATGATCTATTCGCATCCATTTAAGGTTGCTTTCTTAGCTGTCAAAATGAGCTACGGAAGAACAAATGGGAAATGTATTCCATTTTATTTCACCTTTCTACAGAGACACAGTATGAAATTCTTTTCTTGTAACTTCCTTGTTAAAATTACAATGTATCAAATAGAATACCAGCCCACTGGGAAAATGGTAAAATTACTGTCTTGGCGTTCAGACTTCATTTCCTCAAAGATTTTGGAAGGTGTGACAAGCTGCTAGATGTCTTCAAACTACAAAGAAAAGCAAAATATCCTTATCTAGGCTGGCACAGGATAAGGCAGCAAACACAGTGAGGCAGGTAGCCTCAGGCAATGATTTCTCTGTAAAGATACAGGATCTGAGAAAATCACTTATCAAAACATTTGTTCTTCTATAGCGATAAATGCTTCCAACCACATATGTAATGGCTGCTTAATAAAGAATACAAATTGAAGTCACTAATACAATCAGAGAATAGAGGAAGAAGGCTAACACATGCACATGTGGCTGTTGTTGTATACCCCCATGTCAATTATGACTCATATGACTCTCTAAGACAGAGTAGAACTACCCCATAGGATTTCTTTTTTTTTTTAATAATTAAATCATTTTATTGTGGGCTTGTACAACTGTTCTCACAATCCATACATACATCCATTGTGTCAATCACTTTCGTACATTTGTTTCCCTCATCATTCTCAAAACATTTGCTTGCTACTTCAGCCCTTGGTATGAGTTCATTTTTGCCTTCCCTCCCCCCTCCCC
>NW_022103928.1:3115853-3121790 GCF_000313985.2 Echinops telfairi | reverse complement strand
CGTCTGTTTTCCAAATAAATTTCCATCTATTTAGGGATCTGGGGATATCTGTGAAGTCTGCTTACTTAGCATCTATTCTGACTAGATTTTATTTTGATAAATCATCTCTCTTAGCTATTCTCCATCCGTAAAATTCAAGCACGCGATTTCTCATTTTTTTCTTGTTCCCTCGCATATCCAAGGAAAGCCATACCACTGCCAGACCTGGCAAGAAAAAAAAAAAAGAGGAATCCATTTCAGAACTTGACATCTATTAGTTAGAAACTGATCTTTCTTCCTATGGGGAAGAGGAGAGTAACAGCATGAAAGATATAGGATTTATGAGAGTGTAAAGGTACCGATCACACTCACCTCTCAGTTTGCCATACTGTGGGCGGGGCTGGCATGTTTCTATAATGCTACAAGCTATGTCAGCAGTATTTTAAACACCAGCAGGGTCACCTCTGGTGGACATATTTCAAAAGAGTTCCAAGACTACGACTAAACAAAACAAAAATAAGCTCAGTGCTATCAAGTCAATGCTGACTCACTGTAACCCCCGGTGGGTTTCCAAGACTGTAACTGTTGATGGGAGTAGAAATCCTAGTGTGTCTCCTGAGGGGCTGCTGGTGGTTTTGAACTGCCAGCCATGAGGATTACAGCCCAACACATAACCTCTACAACATCAGTGCTCCTAGGCTAAGACTAAGAAGGAAGAAAAATCTGATGACTTTCTTCTGCAAATTATCGGATGAAAATTCTATAGCTCAAAAGAGAATTTTGTCCAACAAAGTGCAGTAACTTGAGTCCCGTAGGTGCAAAAGCATTCAAACTATGACTACTAGTGACTTCAAGAATGGGTTGAAGCACAGCCATGATCAGGAAGGCATGGGTAACATTGCATTCAGTTGTACATACTGTTTGTCATGAGTCTCATTGGCAACTGATAATAAAAACAGCTTAGGGATAAAGCTGGACATGCAGAAAAGAGTTGGCAATGCAGATAACCACAATGCAAAGGAAACCGAGTTGAGTTCCACCTTCAGACATAGGCTGTTCGTCATTAAGGCTTTCCTTTCCATTTAAATACAGACCAGGGACAGGACTGCTCCCTCTTTGGCATGACCCTTGCACTTTGTGTTTACTGACATAGCAGTAGAAAGGAAGTGCATCGCCTCTAGACAGAAGTTCCAAGATCACCACACAATTTGTCATGACAGGAGTAAAAACACATGTCAAGGTTTTGCTTTCAACTCCTACAGGTATATTCTACTTTCCACTCATATAGAATAGGCAACATGAGCAAGAAATAAAAAGCCATGGTACGAAATCATCAAGTATTCAAACTTGTTTGGATGCACAATCAATGCTCATGGAAGCAGTAGTCAAGACATCAAACAATGGGTTCATTAGGTAAATTTGTTGCATAAGACTTCTTTGAAGTGATAAAAAGCAAATATTTTACTTTGAGATCTGAGATGCATCTGACCCAAGTATTTTGAATCACCTCATATGCCATCAAGTTAGACATAAAATAAGGCAAACTCAAGAAAAATCTATGTATTTCAACTATGGGTGGCAAGGAATATTGAACATGCCATGAACTACCAAAAAAATAAACAGGCCTGTCTTGGAAGACAGACTGGTACTGAGAGGTAAGGAGGGAAATGTTATGCCTGGTGGAACTCAAGTCGCCAGTGTGACTCTGGGAATGGGCTGCACAGAAAGCCCTATCAGTCACATAGTAGCTCCATGACGATATACAAGTGAGGATATCTCATCATCATTTCAACATGCCAAACACACTGAAAAATGGCTACGATACCTATTGGTTCTTGTGCCTGTTCTCTTGAATCCAAGCTTAATTAATTCCTGTATTTGCCAGCATTGACAACCTTTTATTAGGCGGGGTTGTCTGCACAAACAAAACCAGGGACATTCATATATGTATAAAAAAAGAGCTTTGTATCAGGAAGTCATCTTATATCAAGAAGGCATCCCAGCCCAGTCCAACTCAAGCCCATGGATACGATGCTAGCCAGAGCCCTCTTCGGACTTCCTTAACTGCAAGCGAAGGATGAAGAAAGGTGAAGCTGGATGATGGAAGACCACAGGCTGGTGGGTGCAAAGTCCCATGGAACCACGGTCAGTGTAAACATTGCAGGGCACTGATAGCTCTCAGGTTCTGGTGGGCCACATGGGCCTTGGAAACAAGGGCAGAGTTCTAGCAAGCAGGAAGGTGAAGGGGCAGAGAGACAGTGGAGATGTTCCAGTTTCTCTCTTATAAAAAGGCCATCCCCTTAAGGAGGCATAACCAATCTACCACTTGGTGGTAGACTGATGGATGGATGTGTATAGGGACAGGTTGAACTCCACCCCCACCTCCACACACACAGGTACCAGTGAGTTCACATAAATTCTAACTACCACAAATCACATCTTATCTTCTTGTCTAGTCATGGTCAAGCATTGATAGACTGAAAACAACACATTTCCATAGTTTTATCTGAAACGTGCCTGCAGAACTAATATGCATGAACATAATGCATACAGAAAACTAATGCAAGAGGGCTTGCACAGTTTGTAGAAAACCAGGTGAGGTATGCATTATTTCTTTAGAAATATGATAGATTATAAATTAAGTTTCTTTAGTGATATACTTAGGCCTCCTTTGAAATCAGAAGAATGTATACTACAGTGCATAAGAATTTCACTTCAGTAGAAAACCATATGAAGGAGTTCTACTCTGTTAATCGGGACCCCCTATGAGTCTACATTGACTAGGTGGTACCTCACATAAAGGATGTAAAAATGTATGGTATTTGGGGATTACTGACTCCAACTAGAGAGATTGGCAGGATCATGCTAGTTGACATGAGTAAAGCATGGAATACCAGATTGACTGCTTTTGTGGGAGGGTGCCTCTCCCTGTAAGCTGCAGGAAGCCATTATTGTTTTATAGTGAGAAAGCGGTCTGAAGACAATGGTATGTTCTAAGATCATTTATATAGTGCCATGCAAGGCTATACAGGGAGAGGAGAAAGCAATAAAGTGGCGTCTGGGGTCACCGTAATGTGATCATTGAGGCCTCTACTTGGGAAATGGTCGGAGCTAGAGCGAACACAAAGATGCCTCTAGCGTGATGAGCGGACGGGTTTGGAAAGTGAGGGAAGAATCACTGGAACTCCACTGCTTCTGGTTTCCCAGATGGGAAAGCCCAATCACGCTGAGGCAGGAATAAGGAAGCGTGAGAAGCCACACCTGAAGAGAAAGATGAATAAAGGCTCAGATTCACTTGAATTTCAATCGATAGCACGTGTTGGAAACAGTGAACACTAGCTGTCAATATGAGACTCAAGAAAAAGCATCTGAGCTTGAAGAGACATATTAAGGGCATAGAACGAGTGGCACTGTCGAAAGGATGGGCTCCCTAACGGGAGAACGGAGCGAGGACAGAAAAGGCAGCCACAGGCCATGAGGCTCAGGAAACATCTAGGAAAACACAAGGAGGAAGCCAGCAAGAACAGTAGTTGGAGACACAGAATGAGCCCCAAATGTGCACTGGTGTGAAAGTCAACGGAGGAGAAATGTTGGTGGAGGACAATGTCAAATACCACTGAGAACTTCCACAGATTCCGAATTAGGTGTGATGCTGAGGTTGTCTTGAAGAAGCTGCTTGTCATCTCCAGGACTGGCCCTTATGAAGTGGGGGGATGAGAAGATTGAATGACTACCCAAACTAGGCCCTGACAAGGAATCAGGGGAGAAGGTAAAAACTACCTGATCTAGCAGCTCAGGGATGTAAGAGAGGGTTAACAGGAAGAAACTCAAGGTCACAGATTACCTATTTCAATGAAGAGTTCAGCAAGAAATGCTGGTTGATGTAGTCAAAGATTTATGTTAGGCTTGCTAGCAGGAAAAACTAGACCTACTCCAAATATCACTTGACAAAGAAACAAAATCATTTTATTTAAGTAGTCAACATTTCTTACATTAAGGAATAAAAAAAGAAACAAACATTTTCTGTAAGCCTCAGGCTTCAGACTGCAGTAGTCCCCCATGGGCTGGCTGTGAAGCTGATATTCACTGAATCTGTGGTAAATTGGGGTAAGATGCAGACTTTTAATTGGAATTTCTTTTACATGATTGTGTGATACACCTAACCAAAGATTAGCTCCATTATTCTTAATAAAATTAATTTTAAAGGCCATACACAAGACTGGAACCCTGGTGGCACAGTGAGTTCGGTATTAGACAACTTAATGAGAGGTCAGCAGTTCAAACCCACCAGCAACTTAATGGAAGAAAAGGTGAGGCGGTCTCCTTCTGTAAAGGCTCGCCCCTGGAAGCCCCCTGGCACATTCTACACTGTCCCACAAGGGTAGCCATGAGACAGAATCAACTTAAAGGGAGTGTTTTTGTTGCTGTTGTTTTTCAGAGAAGTCTGGATTTTATATGTCTCATTGATCATAATTCTTTCTAGGAAATTTCTTGTTTGCCAAATTTATAGAATAACAATATGCCCCACGTACTAAGCCAACAGTTGTTGCCTTTAATTATTTCAGTAAACAAGCAGTTATTGAGATCCTAGTATATTCCAGGCATGAATATAACTTAAACACTTAGCTTCCTAAAATGTAAATAGATACGTAAATTAATGTTTTACCTTAGGTAGTACTGGCTGGTGATTTTTTTTCTTTTTTATAACATGTGACAAATTTTGACTAGTGAATTAACTGAGAGGTTTATAGCTTAGCAAATGTGTTTTCACATCCGAACAATTTATGACAAGGATTCTATAAAGCAATGTGGTTAATTAATAAATTTTTTGTGGTTTGACATACATAATGCATTAGCTCTGTGAGCATTTCACCTCGGATCCTCCTGAATCATCTCTCTCTAAACTTTCAAGGCAGATAAGTGGTTGAAATAACATAAACTCCATTTTCTCTTCTGTTTCATAACAACTGTGGTGCAAGAGTGATTTGCTATTATACATCAAAGAACAATGGGCAGATATGGGAAGCTAAAAGAGGATTATAACATGTGACTCAAAAGTTCCAAGAATACAGCATACCAGTCGCAGAGTTCCTGGCAGTGCTATTATGTGCTCGCAGGAAGTAAAAATATTTTCACACACTATTTCTGCTTAAATAGATTAACTACAACTGCCATTGATTGAGTGCCTCTGTACCACAATTTGTTATACTGCATAATTTTCAATTCACAAAGGCCATGAAATATTGGTTTTAAAATGAGAAAACTAAAACACAATATTTAGCATTTCAGGACAACACATTTAATATGTGTGAAAAGGTGTAAAACCCACAGGCTGAGGCTGATCTAAGACTGGAATCAAGTTGGGCTCCGATCCACATGGTCAGCAGTTCAAAACTACCAGCTGCTTCTTAGGAGAAAGACTAGGCTTTCTACTCCTATAAAGTTAGTATCAGAAGCCCACAGGGGGTCATGATGAGTCAGCTTGGACTCAATTGCAGTGAGCGTGGTTTTGGTTTGGTCTATAATTTTACAACCTGCTAAAGGAGGTCCATCTGAACAGTAAAAGTGGCTCAACTGGCATGTAAATAATTACAAAAAGACTCAAGGGACTCTCTCTCCTGCCAACCCCTTCCCGTCTCCACATGGTAGCAGAACAGCTGGAACAAAATGACGGAGAAGTCACTCTAAAAGGGGACAAGAGATAGGGTCTTGTTTTTTAAAGCAGGCCTATGGGAATATAATTCACATGTCATACAATTCAATAGCTTGATCATTCTAAGAATTGAACAACCATCACCACCACCAGTTTCAGAACATTTTTTTTCCGTGGACTCCTTGTTATTAGCACCTCACTGCCCCCAGCTTCCCCTGACATCCCTCCAAGAAACCATTAATCCAGTACTATCTCTACAGATTTACCTAGCCTGGGTTTCCTATACAGAAAAATATACAAAAGAA
>NW_022103928.1:3114883-3115227 GCF_000313985.2 Echinops telfairi | reverse complement strand
GCTTAATCCATGTGGGGACCCTGCAAATGGATTTTGGGCTTCCACTGTCAGCCATAGCCTTATTCAAACCAGGTGTTTTTAAGATCTGCTATCATTCCCTCCTTTGGATTTTATTATTTACAATCCTTGGATCACACAGGCTAGTGTGCTTTTTCCATGTGTACTTATGGATGCCTCACTTAAGATGGCTGCTTGTTTAATGACAAGTCTTTAAGATCCCAGAAGCTATTTTTTCTGATAGACAGGAACTATCTTGTCTCTTCACTACACTCTGCTACAGCACCCATATCTTCAATGATCTCTTCATGAGGGCCAGCCTTAAAAAGCCTTGTTATACGAACTAA
>NW_022103928.1:3092971-3114783 GCF_000313985.2 Echinops telfairi | reverse complement strand
GTTATCAATCATCTCCCTGGGGCATAAAGTAATTCTATTGATAGTGTCATAATTTAGCCAACAGCATAGAATTTTAAACCCTGTTGAGAAAAGGAAATTATACTAGTATAGACCAGCTACATGAATTATTGATTAAACTTGTACAGATTAAACTCTGTACTGTGACTGGAAACTATTTATACAACCAAGGGGGTTGGTCATAGGGCAAAACTTTCAATAATACTAATTCACAAAGCAGAACGTTACCTACCAGATTAAACCATGTTATAACAATTCAAGGAGGGCATTAAAATAGTAAGTATATAGTCATCTTGGCCCACCAATCATTGGGTACCCTCAAGGCAAGGGATCAGAACCAAAGTGCAATGAATGTCAGTCTATACTCTTGAGATACAGTCATCAGCATCTTCTCACATTAAAGAATTTAAGCCTTAAATCCAAAGGCTACAGACGAGTTTGAAGGAAAGCCCAGTTCACTCAGGGCAGTTTCCCTGTTGAGTCCATCTAGTATGGCCTATGAAGAATATGGTGTACCTTGGAAGAACATACTCAGGTCAAGTGCTTATACACTACTGTTACCTTAGAATGTGTTCAAGATGAGACTGTAAATGGATGAACCAGAGGAGAAAGAACTAGGGATCCTGGGTGAGGAAAGATGGAATTCCAAAGGGGACATTTTTGCTCCAGTTCAGATGATAAAGATGCCTATGCACTCAATGAGAACACAGTGTTTTGAAAAACTGATATTCTCTGAAGAGGTTAGTTCCTGCTAACTTGCATTACTACCTAAAAGTTTCTTTTTTTAAGTATTTGTAATTTACATGTGTACATTTTAAACCAATCAAACATCATGTTTGAAACAAATTCACAAAGTTAAAAGCCATCTCTACCAGTGATCTTTTCCTCCTAATTCATTCATCAAGATTAATTTCTACTTATTGTTCTTAATCACAAAACTTAGATAACTCCAGCAATACAAAAAATATGATAATGATGAAAAACAGGAATGGATGCATGATTTAGATGTTCTAAAAATTATTTCAAGTTTTACAACTCATCCTGCCAACAACATTGGCAGGAAATCAGACCACGGAGCACGGGATCCATTCTATTTACCTAGGATTCTAAGGCAACCACTTAATTGGAGGAGGGAGAGTTCCATTCAACAGCCCATCAGTTCCGTAGTCTGACAAGAGAATCTATCATTGCCCATTGATCATCCACAATCTACTGTATATCAAGAATTATACTAGGTTTGCTCTTGAACCAGAAATCCATCCTTCATAATCGTTGCAGGAGAGTTCATCAATACCATTAGAATAATGATTTCTTTAGATGTATACAGCTCTTCTCCTGAGTTAATACTGGATGGGACATATTCTTACACTTTAAGCAAGTCTTTCTGAAGTAACACTCTTGTCTAGAACCACATTTTAGCAAGCCCATTGCAATGAATAAGGAGGAACCCAGACGTGCTTCCTCCCAGCTACTGAGCTGTGGCTCTGTGAAACGGAATTTGCAATTACTAAAAAGAATACAGCTCCTTTCATTTAATTATTCATGATATTGATCACACATTTATTTTTAAAAACAGATGAATCTAGAGCAGCATTCATGGAGAAATAAAACATCTTGCTAACTTGCATTACTACCTAAAAGTTTCTTTTTTGGAGTATTTGTACTTTACACATGTAAATTTTAAGACAATTAAGCATCATGTTTGAAACAAGTTTACAATATTAAAAATCATTTTTGCAAGTCTCACTTTTCCTCCTAATTTACTCATCAAGATTAATTTCTGTTTATTGTTCTTAATCATAAAATTAGATAACTCCAGATGTACTAAAAATAAATATGATAATGATGAAAAACAGGGATGGGTGAGTGATTTAAGAGTTCTAAAAATTATTTCAGGTCTTACAACTCCTCCTGTCAGTAAACCAAGAAGGCATCTGATGTAACAGAGTAACTTCGGTTGTGGTTGTTAGTGCTGTGCGTCCAGTGAGCTGCTACGACTGAGTAGAACTGCCCTGCAGGGTTTCCTGCTATAGCCTTCCTGAAAGCGGATCAGCGGATCACCGGATCCTCTGGCGAAGCTGCCGTTCGGCTTCAAATCGACAACTCGTCAGTTAGTAGTGGAACTTAAATGTTGTTGTTGTTGTTGTTGCTGCTGTTGTTATTAAGTGGCACCCTTCCCCCCCACTATCATGACCTCAATTCTACCTTACAAATGGGATTAGGCCAGAACATGCACACTGCTACAGATAAGAGCCTGAAACACAGGGAATCCAGGATAGATAAACCCCCTAGGGCCAACAATGAGAGTAGAGATACCAGGAGGATTAGGGGAGGGTGGGGGGGTAGATGGGGGGAATATATCACAAGGATCAACCTATAAGACCCTCTCAGGGGGATGAAGAACAAAAAGGTGGGTGAGGGCCAGTGGAGGATGATGAAAGATATGAAAATAATAATCTATAACTTATCAACGGTTCGTGAGGGAGGACAGGGGAAGCAGGGGGAAGAAAAGGGGAGCTGCTATCAGGGGCTCAAGTGGGAAGAGAATGCTTTGAAAATGATGATGGCAACATAAGTACAAACACGCTTGACACACTGGATGAATGTATGGATTGTGATAAAAGGTGTAAGAGCTCCCAATAAAATTATTTAATAATATAATAATAATAACAAATAGACTACCAAACCCAGCAAAGAAATGCCAGGGGAGGGCAATTGGTGTCAGGAAAGGATAGGAAGGGATGAAAGATGACCTCAATTTGACCTCTGCCTTGTAGAAATCATCCTATTATTTTTTTCTTGAACGTAAACAACTTTTTAAAAAGTTTTGTTGTCACATTAATCAAACATCATACAAGTAAATAGTTTAATCATATCAAGAAGAGTTATACAATCATTACCACATCAATTTTCAAACATTTTCCATTTTCTTTCTTGCATTCATTTTTATTAGCTCCCCCATTTCTTTTCAATGTACCCTGCCATTCACCCCAAATCTAGTTATTATCACTATAGAGTCACCCATCCTGGATTTCAAAACATACCATCAAAATCAAAGAGCCCAAGAAGCTAGCAACAGTAACAAGATAAAACAGAGAAAAACTTCAATAAAAAAGAAAGCACAAAATATTAAATGCTAGAACAACTTTAAAATGGGTCAAAAGGGAGATCAAATGATAAGGTATTAAATTTTAATCCAACTTCATCTTCCATAATCCACTTGCCAAAGCACTCAGGATGATAGTAATACTATTCACATCCCTGATCTATGGCCAGGGGCAATTCACCAAAGACTTAATCTGTATGTAAACCTTGCAAATGGGATTTTGAGCTTCAATGTTGTCCATAGCCTTCTGCAATCCAAGCTCTGATACAATTCCCTCCTTCAGATTTAGATTATATGTTTTTAAAATCCTAGGATCACACAGGCTGGTATGCTTCTTCCATATGGACCTAGTTGGTGCCTCACTTAGATGGTTCCTTATTTAAAGATGAGTCTTTAAGATCCTAGATGCTATTTTTGTGATAAACAGGCACCATCTAGTTTCTTCATCACACTTTGTTATAGCACCTATATCTTCAATGATCTCTACATGAGGATGAACATCAAGTCCAAGTCATAAGAATTCATGGTTTTTAGATTGGGGCTAGAATTAAGTGCAAGCCCAAAATTCATTAATAGATTTTTGGTTTAAATATGTCACTGGTTCACTTCAGAGACATCACTGTCTTTTCATGTTAGAGAACATTATCAATAATCTCTTTGAGACATGAGGCAATTTCATAGATAGTGCCATTAGTTTATCCAATGATGGCATTGTGGTTACATGTTGAGTTGCTAACTGAAAAGTCAGCAGTTCGAAACCACCAGCAGCTCTGTAGAGAAAGATGAGGCTTTCTATTCTCCTAAAGAATCAGTCTCAGAAACCCACAGGGCACTTCTACTCGACAGGGTTGCTGACTCAGTGGCACTAAGTTTGTTTTTTTATTAATAGAATTTAAAACACAGTTGAGAACAAGAGATTATAAAATAGGCTGGCTAGAAATTTCACTACAGGAATTTTTGTCTTGTACTAATTGAACTCTGAAACCTCACTAAGTGAACTTAGCTCTTCCCAAACTCACCTATAAACCTTAGACTTAAAGCTGAAACTTCGTGGTGAGCGAAGCAGATGACTGCTATTCCACGGGTATAGAGCTGGCAGTTGTCGGATTTTGGCTCAGATCTCTTGCTTGAAGTTTCCCAATGAATGGTGGTGGCCTAAGACTACCATATACTTACTATCTTAATACCCTCTTTGCTTTATTAAAATATGTGCTAATCTGCCGCTGTCAATGATTACTATTGAAAATTTTGCCTTATAGTCAACCCCCACTGTTTATGAACCCTAACTATTTTGGTCAGGGTTTCATTGACTTTTTAATATCATACCAGTTAAAGGAATCTTGTGATTTTCTAAAATTAAATGTATAAGATGTGTAGGTTTAAATAGTTTTGTCAGAGTCAAAAATTGTATAAACACCAAACCAAACAAAACCGACCAAAGCCAACAACTGCTCTCCACCTTGCCCATCTTGCCCTTTAGCATCAAGAAGACTGGGTCCTCTTACTCTAGAATCTGGATGGCCACGTGGTGTGCTGTGACCAACAGAATACTGTCACAGAGCTGAGGATTTCAGCCCCAGGCTCAGTTTTTTAAGTCCTTACAGCTTCCACGTTCATTCTGTTGAAGTGTTCTCACTGTTTTCCCTGGATGGTCAACCAAGATTACTGAGTGAAGGCCAGTGCGAGACAGCAGCTAGCTAGACCCCAGGCATTGCACCTACCCTGACTGAGGTCCACACTCCAGACTCCTGAGGCAAGGCATCTTGGATCCTGTCTCCTCAGCCAAGATACCTCCACCAATGCCATGAAGATCTCAAATGAGCTTTCCAACTTACCAACCAAAATAATGGTGCGAGAGAAGAATATTGAAAGCCATGGATTGCAAACAAACAAACAAATCTGTCTTGAAAGAAGTAAAGCCAGAATGCTCCTTAATAGAAAATGGATGCCGAGACTTCAAGACGTTGTCTCTGGTACTTTGGATATTTTATCAGGAAAGAGATAACATCCTTGGTAAACTAGAAGGCAGTTAAAAAGAGGAAGACCCTTGAGGAGATGGACTGACATAGTGGGTACAACAATAGGTGAAACATAAAATTTGTGAGGACGGGGCAGGACCAGAAGGTGCTCCTTTCTGTTGTGCAAAGAATCACTATGAGCTGGAACAGACTTGACATCTAACACAACAACAACAAATTTTAGGAAGGTACATTACATGGAAATAGTGAGCTGATAATCTTTTATTTGATCCTTATAGGAGTAGAGAAATATCCATAGTCATATAAGTTACTGGTATGTGCCATGGAGTCATCCCCCGTAATCCCTGCCCTGACTCAGAGTGACCCATGTACAAACATTGAAAATATTTCTTCACCGCCTGCCCTATACTCACTTGTGAATTCATTCACTGCAATCCATAAGGTTGATTTTCAAAGTAAATTCCCAGGCCTCTCTCCCTGGGCCCTCAGTCTGGTGAAACTTGGTTACCCTTATAGTAACACAAAAGCCTCCACTAAGAACACAGGTGGTAACTGTACACAGGCTTGTCATTATTGGCTCTGCAGTCTCATGATATCCCTTGCGGTTAGCAAACCAATGTGCAACCACTATGGGACCACTACTACTAGTCAATTGGTGATGGCACTATTATTAATTTTCTCTCATTGCCTTAAACAGAGTAAGCATCTCTAGAGGTGTTTAAAAATGGTTTGTTTACGGAATTCAGATGAGTTGTTTATTGTATTAAGGAATATAATGTTTGTCTAAGCATATGTATTAATTCATCAAATAAGATCCAGGCACATTGGCAGACACAGGAGAATGACATTCAGAGAAATTTTATAATTCACAGAAGCATATGGCAAAGTAGGGAGTCCTGGTGAACTATGGGTTAGGCATTGGGCTGCTACCTGCAAGGTTGGTAGTCCAACCCCACCAACTGCTCCAAGAAAGATGAGGCTACACCTTTAGTGATTTACAATCTCAGAAACCCTACATGGAATTGCTATCAGTCAAAACTGACTCCATGGTAATGGAGCTTAGTTTGGCTTGTATGGGAAAAAAGGGGGCAATTATGATGTAGTGTAATACTGCTACCATAATGAATTAATATCTAGAAGTGAAATTTTCTTAAGACTCTAGAATTGAAATAATATGATAAACATTGTTAAGAAGTAGTATATTGCTCACGTGTTATGAAGATTAAATGTAGTGGTTAACATAGCACTCAGTACATAATTAATCCAAGTTAAATGGTGCTCAAAAAATCTAAGCTACACAAAGGCTTGCAAGAATTAAAACAAGTAAAGATCATGCGTGATGTGGATGATATCTGTGGATTTTATCTAATTGTTTCAATTTTTTAAAAGATTTTTTTTCTGTTAATTAGGTGAGGGGGCGGGCTTTACATTTCAGGCCATCACCTCTTCATTCAACAGTTCAAAACTCTCAGGCACCAGGATACTGAGGTAACCAAAGACACAAGTTTCCTGTCCTTATACAGCTGAATCTGGAAAACAGTCAACAAGGTCCTGCATGGTGGAGACACACAGGTGGTTGAATTCTCACCTCCTATCCAGACGTTCCATTAAAATCAATGCATCTCCTGTGTAGTTCATCTGTCGGTGGAAGCTTTTGTATTACTACGGTGATGAACAGGTTTCAGTGGAGTTAGTAGACTAAGAAGGACTTGGAAGAAAACCAGATGATCTACTTCCAGAAATAAGCCAATGAAAGCCCTTTGACTCACAACAGTCCAATCGGAAACCCATCGTGGGTAAGGAGCAAGATGAGACAGTATTTTCTTCCCTTGGGCATGGGGCCTTCATGAATCACCAGCTGGTATGACAGCAGTTAATACAAACAATATTTTTTTAAATGTATAAAAGTATGTAATCAGTTTCAAGATATGCTATTTAAGTTGAAAATTGAATGATGAGTAGAAGTTTAGCAAATAATAGTTAACAGGGAGCATGTCAGTATATACGTATTTGGTATGTGTGAAGGGGAACTCATAGGACATGTAAAGGCATATCGACAGAACCAAAAGATGTCCATCATTAGTAAGAATTAGAGAATATGGTACATCAGAGAATCTGGTACAAAAACTAGCATGTTAAAGCCAGAAAGAGTGGCAGAGGTAAGGTTAAGGAGGTTTTCAGGGCCATGTAAAATAATTTGAACTTTAACCTAAGGGTATGTGAAATCCACTTAAGTTATTAATGATTTAAGCAGGGTTTCATATTTCAAAGAAAACACTGGCTACAGTATGGAAAACAGAGGGATAATAGTCCAGCAAGGTTATGAGACAGAAGAGAAATAAGACGGAGAGCTTTTCAAATGGTAACTGGTTTGGATGAAGCATTTAGAACTGAACATGGAGAGGACTGGACAGGATTAAGAGCTAATTCAGATAAAGGAAAGACAAGTGTTATTTAGGAGCTTCAAACTGCCGAAGTTAAAAAGAAATCCCAGCTATCTTATTTGAACCATTGGTTCAGTGATTCTGATTCTTGTTTAGATGACGGACAGGGGGGAAAACACTGGAAGAGATTCAACTCTGGCAAGGATACTGCTAAAGTCAGTCATACACATAAAAACGGACAGGCTGGGAATCACCCATGTAGACGTGGCATATCAATCAGCAAAACCCAGGGTGGACTGCGGTAATCACCTGGCTGGTGACAAACATGAGACAAAACACCTAGATCTCACGTCTATTAGACTCCAATCAGAAGGCTCTGCTCATGGCAATCACTGGGAACCCAGACTCAGGGAAACTACCTCTATCTTGACATAGACTTCCAAAACCACAGAAGTAGCTAAGGACCAAAGATAAAACATTTCACGTGAAATGTTCACATTTCATTGACCAATGACTTAGCCTTCCAGCACTAATGCGGCAGAGAGGCATCCTCTTCCAGAGAGCAAGAGTGATTCTTAACAGCTTCTGAAAAGTAGCTGTTAAATAACTCTAGATCTCAGCATAATGATGGATGAGATCTAAAGGGATATGGAAAAGAGAACATTAAGTTAAACCTTAAAAAGGATGGACATGATTACAACCAAAGCATGAAAATCCATTAAAAGAATATCAAGCATCAATGTCTAGGGGCACTGACTGATAGCACAGTAGTAGGCACTGGGCTGCAACCAACAAGGAGAGCAGTTCTAAGCCACGAGCTGCTCCATGAGAGATCTGGACGGTGTTTTCTACTTCCGTAGAGTTACACTCCTGGAAACCCACAAGAGCAGTTCTACCCCGTCGTATAAGGTCACTAGGAGCTGCCATCGCCTTGATGGCAGTAGTTTGAGTTTATGTATCATTGTAGGGAAAGGGAAATAATAATACCTCTGGGCTCTTGTTTATTTCTTTCCTTTGTCTTCTCTTTATAGATACAAAGAGAAAAAGGAAAAATCCATACATAAAGGAGAAAAGTTTAAATTGAGCAAGGACCATGAACCAACCAAAGCCACTATGACCAAAAAAAAACAGAGAAAGAGGAAAATCCTTGGAAATAAGGAAAGAGGAATAATTAGCAGGGTGCACAGGAAACTGGAGACGCTCTTGAAAATTTGTCTCAATTTCGGTGGTATAGTTGCATTCCTTAAAAGTAAATGGTATGGGGGCAATACCTCCTCAGGCTTCCCTGTTGCAACTAGGCGGTGGCCACACTTGCTTCCACTTCCCATCTTTCATTACTATTTTGACACAAACTCTTCCTCCACGGCAATCTATTTCCATGCTAGGTTCAATATTCTGTCGCAATGGCCACACAAGACTGGCCACACAAGACTCACAGACAATACTCAGGGCTAAAGAATGTTTGGCATAATGGGTTAAGCGTTAAGTGCTGACCACAAGGTCGGTGGTTCGAACCCACCTGCTGCTCTTAGAGGGAAAGATTAGGCTATCTACTCCTGTAAAGATTTAAAGTCTCAACACCCAAGGGAGTTGTTCTACTCTGTCCTACAGGGTCACCATCAGGCAGAATCCACTCGATGGCAGTGAGTTTGGTTTTTTATACTAGGAAGTTAACAGGTTACCACAAGGCAGGAATATAAAACATCAAGGATACAGTCACTCCACAGCAACACCTCTCCTCAGTCAGTGGCCAAGTCCTCTCTCTGGTCCTCAGTATGTAGTTCGTTCCTTGGCCTCTGTCGTCATGGATCAGGAAGTCAGCCCACAGCTCTGCCTCACAGTTTCATGGGCTCAGTGTTGCTCCTCTGGTTTAGATCATGGTTTCCTGGCATTGACGTTTGGTCCCTTTGCTCTGCTACATGGTTTATGTGCTGGATCCTCTGTTGGTTGTAGTCTCCACTGGGACTACTTCAGGCAGCGATCTCAAACCTGGTACTCCCCCATGGCTCTTCTTCTGATGTTACTCGGATTTTCTCTCTTCTTGCTTCTGAACATGAAGCACAGCTTTGAGGGGCTGTGTCTTTTGTCTTTTAGCAGATCATATATGTCCTCCAGGAAACACAAAGTGGGGACTTGGCCCCCCTCTCTAATAAAGTGGAGACTAAGAACATACCTCATCTTAATCCTGTCCATTAGCAAGCAGAGAACTCTCTCCAAAATGGGTTGAAAGCCACTGGTATAGAAGCAAGAATGTATAATATACACAAAAATGACTGGAAGGTCCATAGGAAGTAACTGCCTGCATCTCACCTTGCACAGAGAAAAGTGAGCACAGTGAAAGAGAGAGCAGAAAACGAGTTCACCCTGTTCACTGAGGAGGAGATGCCAATAGTTCAGATTTCATTACATAAATTTTTTCATAAGTGGAAGTTCTTCCAGAGTGAAAAGTGCACCACTTCTGGACGTGGGAAATATGGATTCCATTCCTGCTTCGGTATTAACCTAAGGCATTCTATAAATCTTTTTGTTCTCACTGGTAAATTGCATTCTAAGATGCTATGCCTTATAAAGCTTTTTGAACAAAATATAAAAGATATTTAGGGAGAGATTTTATCATGTTCCCATAGATTTTGTTCTCCCCAGTCGTATATTACAGGTAGTCTCAGGATTACAAAAGAGCTGTTTTTACGTCACATTTATAAATAAGTCAAAGAAGTTAGGTAAGGCTAAAAACATCAGTGAGTCAAATATTTATCTCAGTATATACTGTAACCTTTGTATGCATGAAAAAGCATGAAAGAAACACATCCAGAAGCACTAAAACAGCTCAACATAAAAATAAAATAGCAGTAATATGATGTTTTCACATGTGCAATAAGTTTCAGTTGTTTTACAAAGGACTGTATGGTCCGCAAAAATTTCACATTAAATAGGCTTTATGGGGGTTGGGTTGGAACTAGACATCAGATATTTGTAACCTAGAGGCTTCCTGTACTTGACTTTCTCAACAGGTCATGGTGTCCAATTAACCCCCATGCTTTAATAATAACTGACAAGTCAACATTATGTCCCAAAGTTATTCTCCATCGCAATTTACAACTCAAAGAGCATACCATTAAGATTTTTGCAAAGGACTTGCTGGTCTATGAATATGCCTGGTCATCTTGTTTGGCTCAGATAAATAATTCTTTGACTCCTAGTCTTCTACATTTCGAGGGTTCAGCTCAAGTTTGAGACTGACATGAAATATTCCCTGATGATGTGGGAACGGTCATCTCAGATACCTATAATTCTTCCCAACACTCTTCTTTAACATGCAAATCTCTACATTTGTCTAAATATGTATCAAATGTATAAAGTAAATAATTAAGATCTTAACATACAACCACAACCATCAACAGTTATCCCCAATTCAGTTTTGCTAAGTGTCTGGCACCCACCCCGACCCCCCAATACAACACACCTGCAAAATAGGAACCAAAATGCCAACTTCACAGATGAAAAAACTAAGCTTTAAAGAAGTCAGTTAATTCATCCAAGGTCGCAAAGCGATTGTCAAGCAGGGTTTGTCTGGATTAAGAAGGTAACATTACTACAAGTACAACCTTTCTGATATTATTCACTAGATTTCCTGATTTGTTACTCAAGGTACACATCAGTCCTTCCACTTCGATCAATGGTAAGGCCTTTCTGGGACTTCTTTAGTTAAGCATTGATTCAAAAGACCCAAAACCATTGTCGTTGGATCAATTTGGACTCATCGACACTGAGAAGACAGCGAAGAACTATCCCCCACAGTTTCCAACGCTATAAGCCTTCAGAGAAGCAGACTGCCAGATCTCCATCCTGAAGACTGGCTGCTGGGCTTGAATACCAAACTTCTGGGACACAGGCCCTCCTGGGCATCCATTCGAATGGTATGGTCTTCACAGGCAACAGGCAGTAAAGTGGCATTTTACAATCCTGCTTCTCATTAGGATGCCAACTAAAGTCTAGAATGCATTGACACTGCTTAATATTGGTGTAGGAGCCCTAGTTGCACAACAGTTAAGCACTCAGCTGCTTACTGAAAGGTTGGTTGCTGATCAGCTTAAACTCAGCCTAGAAAATCTGATGGGGTATTTCTTCCTTCTTTCTTTCTTTTTTGTTGTTGTTGTTGCTGTTGTGTTTTACTGTGGAAAGGGCAGTCAAATTTATTTCAAAGCAAAAGCTTTGTTGGCATGCATCAAAAGCAGGAGAAATGAGTATGTATTTACGGCATGGTTAAATTACCAGAGCACATAACAGTGCATCCAATAAGCCTTTAAGACATTAAAAACTGAACTGCAACATGCCCATGCAGAAATATATTATTTCAGTGCTATTAATTAAAAAATTATAAAGCCTAAAGTAGAAATTTACAATATGGAAAAATTTTGGTCATCCTACTGTTTGACCCTAGTCTGCATGCTAATGTACACATTTTATGACAAGGGTTTGTGTTAAACATTTAAACACTTCACAAGATTTCAAACATCACTGGGAAAATTTGAATTTAAAAGAAATAAAATCAGATAAAAATGCAATGCCCATAACAGCCAACATCATATAACTGAGCAATATGAGATTATTTAGAGGCAAGGGTTAAAAAGATAGAGAAAATTATTTTTTAAATTTATCCCCAAAAGTTATGAATCAATGTGACGTAACAACAATGATGGTAGCAGATTCCACTATTGGCTCAAATCGTCATTCCTTCTTGTATCTCTGCCCTTTTCACAGGACTGCACAGTTCCCACCCCATTGATGGGGCACAGGAGACTCTCCCACCCTGGATCCTGGGTTTGGCAGCACTATTCATTACGGCCAATAGAATGGGGCAGAAGTGATAATATTCCAGCTGCAAGCCAAGACCTTGACAGAGTGTCTGGGTTTCTACTTGCCCTCTGCACTCCTGCAAATATCATGAGAAGAATGTCACCCAGGGCACTCCTCCTTCAGTCTGAACCCCAGAAAGAGCTGAATGGAGCACCCGAGCAAGCCAGACCCTCAGCTTCAGCCAGACAACTGATCCACGCCCAGTGTAGTCGCCATACTAAAATGAGTAATCCAAGGGAACTACTTGGTAGGGATAAGAGCTCAATAAATTCCTCTTATTTTAAGCTATGGAAATATTATAGTTGTTTTCTATGTTGGACTATGGTGGCAATACGTAATTTATACGGGTAAACTATGTTCATATCTCAAAATATACCCTATCCCCAGATATGGAATATATACTTCACTATCCTGTAGTTTGTTGGCCTGATGACCAGTCACCTGGTTGAGACTTTGAGGGATAGTTCTTGTAGATGAGGTGAGTGTATTTTGAATACATTTGAGTAAGACTGTATTCAGTGCGTACGAGACGATGAGAGATAGACGACAATGATCAATTGCTAGCTGTCACCGGTCTCATGGTGATCTTAAGAGTGTCCGGGTTACGCACTGGGCTGCGAACTTCAAGGTTGGCAGTTGGAAACCACCAGCCTTCCTGTGGGAGAAAGATAGGGCTTTCTACTCCCATAAAGAGCTACTGTCATGGAAACTCACAGGGGAACTCCTGCCCTATCCTATAGGGTCGCTACGAGTCAGCATCAACTCGAAGGCAGTGAGTCTTATGTGTCACAGTGGAACCATGAGTTTTCAATGGCTAATTTTTCAGAAACAGATCACCAGGCCTTTCTGCAGAGTTGCTTCAGAATGTACTCAAAACAAAGATAATGGATTGTTTCCATGAACTTTTTGAAGACCCCATAGTACAATCTGGAAGATGTAGTTGCAGCAATCTTTTCAGTCCATCTACCTGATTTGTAATGTTGTGGGTGGTTGTTCTTTGTTTCTGTAGCTGGTTTATTTTGAAGTTCAAACAATAAATTTTAGGGTCTACCTTCCCCACCCTCACCCCCAAAAGGAATATATATATATACATATATATATATATTTCTAATAGAAACAACTGAAAATATTTTCCCCACTAGGGGTCAGTACAGCAGAGTCAAATATAAATATGGCTCTAGGACAAACAAGAAAAGAATGGAAGAGGAAGAGGAAAAAGGAAAAGGAGAAGGAAGAGAAATCAGGGAATAAGCCGCACTGATGAGCTTTAAATACCTTAGGTAAGTTAGCCGTAGATAAAATCCAAATGAGTCCCTATCATTTGATGTCCAAATCTCTCTCTGCCCCGACTCCCACCCCTCACTCTATGTGTGTGTGTGTGTGTGTGTGTGTATGTGTGTGTGTGTTTGAAAGAGGGGGCGGGTAGGTAAGAGCAGGTGGCTACCAGGCTTAGGTGCAATGGTAAGTAGGATGACAGTAAAATAATCACATTATAAAAATAGAAAATTGAAAAAATTAATTCAAAAGAAAAACTCCATACGGCGTTCGCCATGCAAGTCACAATACAAAATAGTTAAAGCAACATACAATGCTGGCACAATTAGATTAAAAAGGGATAATTCCTTTATCCTATAATTCCCATTAAAGGGAAATATGCTTTCCATCTGTACCTTCACGTCGCGTGTGGTTTGTTTCACAGTATGACAAAATTGACATATGGAGACTTTTTCTTCCTTATAAAATTAATATTTGCCCTAAATTCTAGAACATTGACTTCCTAGTACCAATAATGATTTTTTACTGGTAAAACAGGAGACCCCAGGGGCACAAAGAATTAGGAAAGAGTCAACTACAAGTCAAATGACTGGTGATTTAAACCCCACTCAAGCCTCAGAAGGCGGGCCTGGTGATGTGCTTTCCAAAAGGTCACAAGCTTGAAACCCCAGAGCTGGTACACTGCACACATGGGCCACCAGGAGTCAGGGGTGGCCAGGCTGCAACTGGAAACAACAACAATATGGACAAAATGTCAGTGTAATGAAGTATATCCGAATGCCAACAGGTATACACATTCTCTACGAGAAACAAAAAAAGCCAAGTTAACGGAACAAGAGAGAAAGAGAAAAACCTCTGACTTAGAAGGTTTTAATTTCAGAAGCTAGCAATCTCTGCATACTATTTTGGTTGATTTTTGTGAAGAAAATGAAACGAAATCATAGCAAAACTTCATTTAGAGTAGCTGAAAATTGGACATAAGAAGTTTAATATATACAGATGTGAAAGCTTTTGATGGCAAAGGGAATGAGTAGGGATGAGGAATCTCCTGTCACATGCACACAGCTCCTGCACAATTGTGCCTTATCTGTATTCCAGGGCCTTCAGAAAATTCCCTGGCGTTAGTAACAACCACTGGTAATCAGCAACTTTCTTCTGCTTTACATTCACAGGGGTGGCCTGCTCGACATGGTAGCAGGCATCCGATTAGATCACTAGCTAAATTGTTCGGGTTGATTTTAATTGTCTGGAAAGTGTCATTACCATCGTCTGAAATGTGTTGTTATTTTAAAGCATGACTATTTTTATGACAGAAATAAAAATGGGTTGTGATTCTTTTAGACTGTACATGGATGTATTCAGTTGGGCCTGTATCCTGGTGCCATAAACATCCTGTTCAAGTGTCATTACATAATAAATACACACTTCGTTATCTCACTTCTTACATGTGGGATGAAGCTCAGACACACATTCCCAAACCCATGACCACAGAGAACTACCCAAATGTCACATCCTCTTATAAAATGTCAATGCCTTCATTTCCACAGCAACTTTTACTTTTAAATACAGGCATTGCCAAGGTGAAGGTTTTATGATATTTATAAATAACAAGACAAATATTTGCACGGAATAGGGTCTATGGAGGTAGCATTTCTGAAACCTCAAAGGCATTTGCAAATATATTACATCAGTGTATTCTTACATGGAAACTGCAGATTTCATGATATTTACTCTTTAAATTCCTGTACACACAAATCTATACAGAGGCAAAAACAGCACAGAGCTCTACACACATATAAATGAATGGGAGTTCAATAAATAACATGGTGAGAATGAAATAAACTCTCTGGTCTAGTTCACAGTTTCCCACTTCTGATATTACACTACAGCTAGGTAAAAGTTTACCACTGGGGGAAGCTGGGTGATGGGTACATAGAACTCTATCATTTTTGCAACTTCCTATCAGTCAATAATTATCTCAAAATAAAAAGGGTTTAAAAATAGATTACCAAGCCATTCCCACAAGAGGACACAGAAAGTCCTATCAGGGACAGGGAATTCCCATTTCCCTACAACAAAACCCACTTAAAGATTCTAGACAAAGGTCACATGGGAAACCATGGAATGCAGAGGAAGTATTTCCAGGACGCTAAGTGTGGATTTCTATTTAAAGGAGGACTGTTGAAAATGTTTGTGTCTGCAAGGTCTTCTTTCAGTTGTCAGTAATTGCTTAGATTCTTTTGATTTGTTGGGGTATAGTCATTCAGTTACCCCTTTCACATATCAGTGTTTAACTCTGGTAAAGCCATGAATTCCAAGGACCCCAGTCCACCGCTTTGCACTCACTGTTGTTAATGCTATTGAGTTGACTCTGGTTGGTGGTGATGCCACATATGCTGGGGAGAATTGCTCCACGGGCTGTTCTTGGCTGGGGACCTTTCAGAAGCAGGCCTTTCATCAGGCCGGTCTTCCATGATGTCAATGTGCGAATGTGAACTGCCAGTCTTGTACCACCCAGGGACTAACTAACTCAATGACCAGCCAGAGATAATGATGTCCATTAGTCGACTTTAGGGTAAATGGTTGTCACAGAATGTTCCAAATTCAGACTGAAGACATTACCATATCAAGAATAACAGCTGTGTGTTGTCTTGCCAGTGAATGGCTTATCTGCACCCAGAACTGTGCAACATAAATGACTCCTATGAGATATAATAAAACCTCTACACTACACACTACAAATATTTTGTCCTGAAAATTGAGCCCTGATATGCAGAATTTGAACAAATGAAAGGGATTAAACAAGGAGATATGGGACAATCCGACACTTGTTCTATCGTTTGACATATATTTACTAAAGACTTAAGGTGCTTGTGCCCTTCCAAAATAGAATACAAAAAAGACAGATTTTTAAAACATTTGTATAGCATTAAATGACTTCTAATCCAGCCCCATCTCACCCACCGGCACATCAGAAGATGAAAGAAAAAAAGATGATTGTGGTAGAAGCGTAAGGCTCAAACTTAGTCTGAGAGGAAAGTAAAAGATTCCCTGAGGGATCCATGGATGGGTATCACCTGGACAAAGGGTCGGGCTGGTACTAAGAGTTTTACTGGCAGAAATAATAGTGAATTGTGTGGAGCTTAGTTAACGGAGATGGGAACAGGGGAAGTGGGGTGGAAGCAATGAGTGGTCTAGACAGGAAGTAAAGAAGGGCCCAGCTGATGGAATGTTGAGAGCTGATGGAAAATGCCAGGGAAGAACCCTCTTGCAGACAAGCAGTATCAGTGGCACTTTCCTTCAAGAGTGGATCCTCAACAGCTCCAGGATCTGATTTGTGGATTACCTAAGCACTGTGTGCTGGGTGGAGTGAAGCAATAAAGGCAAGGTAAAGGGGGATCACTTATTAAGAAGCAATACATGTTCAGGGGAGTAATGTGCTTAGGACCTGGTCAGGCACATATCAAAGGCTGAATGAATGAATGTTATAAGCACTGAAGACTGCAGTAAGAGTGAAAGAAAGAAGGTTCCTAACCTGGAAATATGATAAATTCTCTTTTGGACACAATGGGTTTGCAAAGGCAGACAAAGAAGAGATGCTAAGCAAGGTGACCGAAAGCATTCTGCAAATGTTAGCAGCAAGGTCCTGTTTAACATAAACATTCCTGACAATCTTCCAGATCTTGTCCACACCGTTGCTGTGGTCACATTTTACAAATTATGAACCCCTTGAAGCTTAGTTCTCATGGGTTTATCACACTCTACTGCAAAGCATGTACGTTGTTAGTAGCTCCTTTGTGATCATGGGTAAAAGACAGGCAGTATGTGCTATGAAGGACTTACAGAATAGTAAACAGATAATCACACAAAGGGATGTACAATTCTGAATTGTGGTGCCAGGGATGGGAAAACTGAACAGAAAGAGCCTGACAGAGGTGCCCTAACTCAGAAGAAGAAGGTTATCTGTGGTGCCAATGATGGACACACCCAGCTATTGACTGAAAGGTTTGAATGCACTCCAACCACAGTGTCAACCAGTCCAGGGGATCCACTTCTGAAAAACCAGCCATTGAAAATCCTATGGAACAACTGTTGTCTGATAAATGTAGGGACACCCTAATTCAGAATAAAATCAATGGCAATGGATTTCTTTTTAAGTAAGTGATATTTAAGTTGCTGCCCAAGGAATGAATAAGGGTCAAAAATGTAAAGACGTTCCTGGGAATGCAGGCTGGCAGAGACAGCATGAGTCCTGAAATAGGAAAGAACAAGAAAAATCACAGACTTGAAAGAAAATCTATGACGCCCTTGCTTCCCAAAGCATGGGATGGAGTGATGTTGGAGGGCAAGGTAGAAATTAAATGCTGCGCAGCTTTGTAGATAATAAGAGTCTAGATTTTATTCCAAGTGCAATTGAAAGCCATTTAAAGGTTCTGAGTAGATGTTCAGTGTTTCAGTGTATATATTCAGATGTTCAGTGTATATATTCTTTAAACTATGTATCATCTGATTGTTGTGTAGAGAAATATTGGGGGAAGGGACCTAGAAGAAGGTTAGGGTGGCCATTCGTGAGACTAATGTAGCTGTTCTTAGAAAAATGATAGGAATTTAAGGGAAGATGATGTGATTGGAGTGGGAAAAGGTAAGGAAATTTGAAAGACTTTTCCAAATTAGAGTCAAAAGGTCACACAACTTCTGGACAAAATAAGATTATCTGAGTTACTATAACAGTTCTGAGAATTATTTAGCATAGTGCTCCTGGGTAACTTTATCAGGAATATAATAAAAGTCATTTTTGAATTATGGGTCATCTTTTTTCTTAATAGTTGAAAGGTGATCAAAGTCAAGTCATTATGAAAAAGATGAAACAACCTTCTTTTCGATTATGGAGAATTCTCTGAGTTTTAAAGTCACTAAGAAAAAGCTATGGAATTGTCCTGGCATATGTAATCTATTCCTTAAAACATCAATATGTCTGCCATAAGGAAGATGCACACTTAGTTATTTTATCCTACATAATAAATTAGTCATTTGTTTCTCATTTTTGTAAGGCAACTTCTTACCCTGTAAAGATTCTACAAATATTTATATTCCAAGTACCAAAGCAGTTTGAAATGCTATAAAACTCTGCCAGCACTTCTATTACAAACCTTTATTTCTTGTTTATAACAGGTACATAAAACAGAGAAAATAAAACGTAGTATGTATTGAAACTTGGCATACAAAGTTTCAACCAGGGAGAGCATTTCTCCAGCAACACATTTTCTAAAGAAATGTTCCACTCTCTGGGAGATAGAAGAGCAGAAATAAGACAGACAGAGAGAGAGAGAGAGATCCAAATCAAAAATGATTCAGCACACTTGGTCCTTTTCTGAAATTCTTTTACACAAATTAGATCTGAGACTGAATTATCATCCCTCAATTTCATAGAAATGTTCTATTTTGGACTATCCTGTGGCTCTCAACACTCTAATTATTGGCAAACATTCTTCCAAAGGCATGTTACCCAACCCACTATTATCAAGCATCACAAAGGAAACAGTCCAGCAGCACTAAGTGACCAATAAATGCATATTAAGCCATGGGAGCATCTCTGAGGCATTCACGTTCAAAGAGACAAAGTAATTCGCAAATTTCAGAAGGCTTAAAGGTGATGATAGCTCTATCATAGATGGCACATGAACACGCACAGCATCAATAAGTCCCCCCTGCTGCCTGACTCTCCCCAAATATCTCCGACTACAAGAAATTAATCTTATTTTACTGCTAACAAAATACTAAGTGGTGATTGGAAAGCGCCGAGCATTAAGGCAGCCCTATGCCTCTTGGATTTGTGGTACTGCTGCAAGACGGTGACATACAGATCAGGCAATTTGAAAGGTGCAATTATATCTATGTACTATTTCAGAATAAAACATAGTAAGCGTTAATGAGAACTTCAAGTTGGACACTTAAATTATTCAGTAAAAACAAAGCTTGACGATGATTACTGAATCCAGTAAGGAAGGCATAAAAGAGAAAGATGCACATTTTGCAAGCAGAGCAGAGAGGCTATTTAGTTTGTAATAACTAGGCACATATGAAATGTGACCGTGATAAAACTGGACATAAATCTCAGCTGAGAGGCTATTGCTTGTTGTCCCCACTCATCTTTGCTCCACTTGAAACTGTTCAGCACTTGTGTACTCTTAATATGCTGTTGCCATTTTAAGGAAGGCTAGGACAGTCTGGTTGTGTTGAGGGGTATTGAAAAGTTATAGTTCTCCTGGAGAAATGAACGTAATGCTTTCATGTCTTGAGGCTGACATTAATGGCATCCAGACAGCGAGTAGGACACTGGGCTGAATGGTATTGTCTGAGGCAGCCACTGCCTGATCTATTACCCTGGAAATCAATTAGCCACTCAGTGTCTCCATTGTCCCATCTTTAGATAGGAGGGCCACACTTCTCCTTCACCCTTCCCATCCATCTCACAAAACTGTGCACCAATATGTTGCTTCCCTGGTAGATAGTAATCCTTATTGGGGCAGGGAGGGTGGTCCTTAAACCACATGTTGACTCAATCTTCGTTGGCTTTAAGCACACATTCAAGGACCAGTACTGTGTGTTACTTGCAAACAAACATCTTTCCAGTAGCAAAGCTCAACTTTATCAGTTGTACTTTATGATTAGTATTTATCAAAACCTGTCCCACTGCACTAGAGACCTGGCAGTATTAGGTATCCCACAAATATCTCTCCAATATGAATCTGCAGGCAACTTCCTCCCTGGTGCCATGATCCAGAAAGGGTTAAAGCCACCAACAAAAATGACAGATCTTTACAACCCAAGTCATGCTACTATTCGTAAACACAGCCAGCCAAGCAAAGTGAAAATCTGACTTTGCTGTTGAGACATTATAGCACTTTCAAAGTCAATTATGACTTCAGTCTTACACGGGCTGTGATTCATTGTTCTGATTAATTCATTTTTAAAATCTATTTACAGATCAGGATTTTTTTTAAACGCATGTGATATTCATCTCTGTGGGGGTAGGCAGAAACCACAGCACTAGAGTCTTCCTACTTAAAATATTTTTTTTTCTTGCCAAATGATTTAAAATTTATTTCTGAATTTACCTACTCACCTTGTGAGCTGGGCTTTCTGACTTGCCTTTTGCAGGCGCACATCTCCCCTCTGCTGCTGCCTCTAGCTGTTTCCCCACATCCTGGGTTGAGGTTAACAGCCTGGCTCCCCCTTCCTCAGAGCCCCTGTAGGCGCCCTTCCCTTTGGCTCAGCACCAGGTCTGTTGTCCGCACTGTAGCGGACACTGTTATTAAATCATTCATCTGGGTGCATCTTCTCCTCGTAAATCAATAAGCAAGTACAATACGCAGAAGGGGGCACCACACAGAGGCCAGCTGTGTGGACCTCTGCAGGACCAAAAGCCTAGAAGCTGTTGGCTCATCGCAAGCAACACCCCCCACCCCCTCCAATTCTGGATGGTGCTGGGATTGGGGTGCCCAACGGGGACGTCTTGATTTTCTCTTCTTAACATCCCGTTATCTGCCTGGTCAGCTGTGCTGACCATTCTCCTTAGTGAACGGAGAAGCAACCAAGCCCACCGGCTGAGTTCAAGAATCTTGGATAATAGCCTCTTGGAGAAAACCTGGCAACTGAAAGCGACAGGAGCTTTTGTCGTCCGAGGCTGCAGATTTTAAGTGGAAGGGAAATGCAGCTCGGAAAACTTGATCCCTAAACCGAACACCTTCCACCCGGCCTTCCCCAGACCTCCGGAGCAGGACGGGGGGGTGTGGGAAAAGACACCACGTTCCCATCCCCGCGCCACGGACCAAGCAATCTTCTCCAGCATCCCCAAGGTTCACAACTTTTATTTTCAACTTTCACTGGCCAAATCCGCTCCGCTGGGACCCGCCCAAGGGATGCACCCCCCTCTCCCCGAGCGCCAGCCGGGTCCCAGGAGTCAGCGAGCCCACAGCGCTCCTTGCCTCCCAGCAAGCCGCCGGGAAGAAGCGGCTGCTATTAAATAGCTGCGGAGTGCATTTCCCCGCCTACAAACTTTGTGGCTGAGGCGCCACAAGGCCAAGGCGCCAAGTTTGCCCAGCAGATGGCTCAGCCCTAAGGCCCAGGTCAGCTCCAGGAGCCCGGCGCGCCCGACCTACCTGCTCCCGGGAGCTGGAGAGGCGCCGGTGC
>NW_022103928.1:3088328-3092672 GCF_000313985.2 Echinops telfairi | reverse complement strand
GCGCGCCGCGGCCTGCGCCCACGCGTGTCCTGCCTCCTCGGGGCCCTGCGTGGTGGCGGGAAGGTGGCGATGGTCAGCGGGTCCCCACTGGGTGGCCTAGTGCGCACAAGGTTGGGGCCTGAGGTGCCCGGGGTTAAAAGTCCAGAATTGCACTTCTTGGAAAGCCTCCTCCAGCTGCCCTGCCACAAGTGCACGGAGATTGCCAGTTTTGATATTAAAGCGTATAATCACTGAGAGCTTGCTGTGTACCAGGTACTGGACAGCAATTTTAGTCTGTGAGCTCATGCGATACCAGAACAAGGCTAAATCTGTTGTTATTCCCGATTTACAGAGGAGGAAATTAATTTGCCTAAATGAGAATGGTTCCTAATATTCTAAAACCCTATCTTTACAAGGACTCTATAAAGTAGGTCTCACTGCCTTTATTTTCCCTGCGACATGCAGACAGTGCTTGATTGGGCTTAAGTCTAAGCCTGTTCAAAGTCCTGAACACTTGCTGGGAACTGCTAGGCTTCATTTGTAATTGAAAAACAATTAGAAACCACCTACCTATCCATCAATAGGGCGTGGTTAATTAAAATGCATCGGAGAGGTGAACTGGAACCTAAGGCAGCAGAGAGCTAGGCACATGACCTTCAAGAGTTATTGTTGAGACACAGGTATAGCAGAAGTGTATGCAGTGTTTGTGATTGTATCCACATCCTTGTGTGTGTTTATGCATTCAAGGGTTGCAGAAGCCTGTCATAGAATATTAGTTAATCCTTGTGAGTGAACCTAAAATTGAGACTGAGGAGACTTTATATTTTTCGTTTTATGATTATTTGACTTTTTTAAATGTTTATTATAAGTTTAATTTTCTTTTATATTAAAACAAAAGCCCCCCACCCCCACCCCCGCTTTTTTTTTCAAATGAGTGATTTCAACCTTGCTGTCTTTCCTTTCACGCCATTGTCTCCCCTCCTTCCTCACTCCATCACACAGAACATAACCCAGAGAAGCCTACATACAGCCTGGGCCCTCCGGATCACAGGCAGTGTTTACAAACAAGGGCTCTTCTGAGTGGTCTTTCTTATTTTTGCTCATTTCCCTAAAATATTAATAATTATAATAAGTATTCCAGATGGTTTCCATGCAGTTGAGGATGGAATTTAAATCGGTGGAAAGATTCCCCAAAAGAAAATTTCAAAGGCAGAACTCAGGTAGAAGGAGGTTGGTGACTGCTCCCTACACTGAAGTTGCCTGTAGATCCCAGCCCTTCCAACTGGCAGAAGCAAAGTCAGAAACTTCAGTAAGGCTGGATTTCCCTCACCATTGCTTCAGCAGTAGTGTTCTCTCCCCATCAGAGCACGCAAGGGACTCTGGACTACCCTGGGGGGACTTCGGTTCATGTCAGGGACTTATCGCTCACGTTGGCAGAAAATGGTTCTCTCTATCAGAGGAATGGCTAAGTTAAAAAAAAAAAGAAAGAAGAGAAGAGGCTAGAGTTGTTTATGTCTTAAAAAGGGGGAAGAGGTAGATAGAGCGCAGTGCTATAAATAAAAGTAACTTGCCTTTTCCCATCAGAATTAAATTGCAGTAAATTTGGACGCCTTACAGTCTCTCTACTTAGCAAACAAAAAAAGAATAAGAACTGGTACAGAAAGGTTGTTTATGGCCAATTCAATTGTTATTGGTTACTGTAAATAATCTCTTTTTTTGCTTGCAACCTGGGAACATGTTATCAACCCCCCTGCAGTCTCCCTCCTTCCTCCCCCCCACCCCCTATGTGACAAAGTGTTTTATTAGTTAGAACTGGTATGTCTTGAAAGGAGCTCAAAGAACTTTACATGCAAATTATGTTCATGCTTTGCACCTAGCAGGTGCAATTACTGCCTTGCCCACATCCATCACCACTGCGTCCTTGCTTAATATTTTCAAGTCGATGTCTCATAATGCATTTTCCATCTAATACATACATATACATTCTGTCTAATGGGAAGGGAAAGAGCATTTTCATCAGGAGGGGGGCTGGCCCCAAGAAGCAATGTGGCAGGGGAAACACAGAGATATCTTGAAATCAGACAGAGAGAAAGTTAAATCCCTCACCCCTCCACCACCCTTTCCAAGTAATTAGTAATTTTCAAACTCAGATTACATTGCCCGTTCTGGAGAAAGCTGATTAAAGCTGGAAAGATTTAATGGAATGTTTAAACCCCTGGCTGCAGCAGAAGGGGTAGCATCTTAAAATGTGTAGGAACAGTGAAGAAGATCTAGTATGAACTACAGCTTCATAATCACACTAGGTAAGAGGTGTATAAATATAGGTATATGGAGAGATATGCGTTGTTTTATTTACCTCTCTTTGCCCAAAATGTAAAGCATAATTTGAGTCAACTGAAAACCTGATATTTACCAAAAGTTGATACACAAGAGCAGGTTTAAATAAAATTTCCATCCAATTTCTGGGCTGGAAGCCCAGGAAATTAAAAAAAAAAAATTAAAGGCAAATGTGGGTCTTCTCAGTGTGAATGCCGGATGGAGTTTTTATTGAATTTGGCCTCAACTGATTGTAGCATTATAAGCAATTCTGCAGTTAAGTTTCAGCAGCCACTTAGATGCCAGATCCTTTTTTAGGGTATTATAACTAAGAATAATAACTTCCTTTTTATATGGCACCTTTTATATCAGAGCACTTTAAAGTGTGAGATCATCTTCCTATTATTAAGATCCCCATCTGTGATAGAATATAGAAGCTATTTCATGCCACTCATGCCACATAACACTCAATTGTTTGTTTGCTTATTGTGCAGCAAAAGGAAATAAGGAAGGATGTTTGCTAAGCTTCCTCTTTCTGATGGAAAGTTTTCGGTAGAAGTATAAATTGGACTATAGCCCAAACACTACCTTAAACTCATGTATTTCTGTACAATGGGGTGTGAAGTCTTTTCATCTCCAGTGTACTGGCAAGTCCTATGACCATCCCTTTGCTGCTGTACCGAAGTGCGAGTTCATTTCTGCCGGCAGAGATGATGACCTTGTTAGGCACATGAATTCTCACAGTATCTCCAGTGTTGGGGTGGTTACTTAGGAGACGTTCTTTGAGTTGGACTAGACAGCAAATCAGGCAAAGGAAAGAGATTGTGAAAAGAACTGGGAAATGGGCATGAAACCTGCTATGAGAGTTCTGATATAATTTTGAATTGTCCGTTGATGCTCCTTATTCAAGCAAGTTTGACCCCTTTTCTGGTAAGACTGTCACGCCTGGAGAAATCTGAACATATTAATGCATGCAGAAATGTTGTTCATGTTATCTGCTATTTAACTCTGGGTTTTAATCAAATACTAGTGACAAATGCAGGGGTCTACCCATGTGCTTTCTTCTCTGAACGTGTTTGCTGAACTGCCCCCTCTACAATAGCACTGTTGTCTTGCTGAACTGCCCCTCTACAATAGCACCGCTGTCGTTCAATAGAGTGGATCACCATGCGACGTTTATTTTACATGACGACTGGCTAATCACTAAGGTCCCCCTCTAGATTCCAATGGCATTAGGGCAGGGACTTTGTTCCCTCACTGCTGCGTTCATAGCTGACAGCAGGTATGGGGCACATGCATGATTGGTGTGCGCTAGATATTTGACCATGGAGAAATTCCCATTGCGGCAGACATCGAAATTTTTTCACATGAAGGATTCACATTCCTTACAATATTCAATAGCAGTAAGTTTGTTTTGAATTTACAGCAACCCCATGGGATAACTGCTATTTTATCACTTTTTGTTCTCAACAATGGGAGAACAAAGACACAGAGAAGTGGGCTCACACATTTGGACACTCACTCTACCAAGGTGACACTAACTGGAAGTAGAAGGGCTTAAGCTTCAGTCTAGGCAACTGAAGCTGAAGTCTCCACTCTGTAGAACACATTCCTTGAAGTTAAAGTAGAGCGCACTGACCATCTAGTGCAGCACATTCTTGAACTTTCATGTGCACACAAATCAGCTGAGAATACAATGCACATTCTGATTTAGCAGGCAAGAGGTCAGGTCTGAGACTGCTTGTCTAACAATCTTCCAGATAATATAGATTTAGGTTATATTTCAAACCTTTTGTGTTAACATACAAGCCAGTTTGTACATCTTTAATGTTAGGAATGTGAATTCTTGGAAGTTATGCATAATATTGGGTGGTACAAAACAGTTTCCGACATCAACTGCTAACTAACTGAAAATTTGGAGGTTTGAATCCACTCAGAGGTGCCTCAAAGGAAAGACCTGGCGATCTGCTTCTAAAAAGCAACACAAACAGCCTTTGAACACTCACAAGGGCAGGGTCATACTTTGACACACAGGATTGCCATGTGTCC
>NW_022103928.1:3065901-3088228 GCF_000313985.2 Echinops telfairi | reverse complement strand
CCCGCAATTTCGGTTTGGTTTTTATTGTGCAACATGAGACTGAAAATACTTTAATAGTCTGAGAATCATAGAATTCCAGTAAAAATTATTTCTTTCACAGTGACTAGTCCGAAATGAAATCGCCACTCCACAAAATTAACTTTAGGGAAAAAGAAGCTAAGTCACAAAAGAATAAGATTTCTCTTTCATTGGTAATAGAGTTAGGATATGAAACTCCACCTCCTGATAAGCTGTTATCTTACTTTTAATGCACTGGCTCCTCCCAGTCAACTTTTGTCAAATATAGATTTTATGGAGATTTGAAGTGGCAACACTCTGACAAGGTTAAGAGAGTAGGTAAAGAAGGTATATATGTTTGGTAGGGATGAAGCTGTTGAATCTAAGAGATTCAATGCACATTCTGATTTAGCAGGCAAGAGGTCGGGTCTGAGACTGCTTGTCTAACAATCTTCCAGATAATATAGATTTAGGATAATATAGATTCTAAAGGACTGAAGCCATTAGAAGTTCACAGCTCTGAAAGGAAAATCTGTTACCTAGCATATCAGAGTCCTACATTCAAGGAGCCATGTACATGATGGTAAGGTGCACTGGAGGAACACACAGGTTATGTGTTGTGCTGCTAACAACAAGGTCAGTGATTCAAACCCAACGGCTGCTCCAAGGAGAAAGAAGAGGCTTTCTGCTCCTTTAAGATTTACAGCTCGGCAAACTCAAAGGGGTCAATTTGACTCTGCGGATAGAATTGTTCTGCGTCAGACTTGACTTGAGAGCGGTGAGTTTTTGCTTTGGTCTCTGACTATACCTGAGAAACATGGATTTCTGGTTTAGTAACTATTTTCTTTCCTTAAATATTGGCAGGACTAATGCTATCTTTCCCATTTAAATGTGACCCTATTTTGAAGAGGATATGTCATCACAGTGGAAAAAAATGTGTTGGGTTCAAAGCGACCTATATTTCATTAATTCACTTCATCATTTTTTAATGTGGATTACAATGAGTATTTATTGTATTACTTTACTTGAAATGTTTTACCAGACTGCCAGCCTCTTTTGGAATAAAGATAAAGACTTTTCATACATCAAAATCTAGAAAACATGCTTTACATGTTTATATTTTAATACTATTATCATGATGATGCTAATTATTCTTAATGGTAGTAAACTATGGATGTTACAATTGGGTTTCTACCTTATGTTGAATTTTGCAATGTTTTATATATCTAAAATCTTAGCTGTTGTGTTAAAGAAATGGTATTTTCTACGTAACAGGTTAAAAAGATCTTGTTCACAGAGTTAGAGAAAGAAACAAAATTTACTTCATGATGTTTGGAGAATGGCTTAAAAGTTATTCCCATTGATGTATAAATAATAAAAATAAGAATACATCAAGATCAAATACTGTGGTGATAGAAACCATTGTATAAAAGGCTAAGGAAACAATCCAGGAGAATGTTTATGTGAATTTTAGTTGCGATCTTTGGATCCTCAAAAGTACTTAAATTAGTATACAGCTATTATTTTCACAGCATTTGTATTGTTGCTGTTGTTGTCATTGAGTGCTGTAGAATCACTTCCAACTCAGAGTGACCCTATGTACAACAGAAGACACGCTGCCTGGTCCTGCACCATCCTCACAATTGTGGTTTTGTTTGAGTCCACTGTTGTCGCCCCTTTGTCAATGCATCTTCGTTAGGCTTAACTCGACCCTTTACTTTCCCCAGAATGATGCCCTGGCCCAGGATTGGTCTCTCTCAGAATATATCCAAAGTGTGTGTGGCAAATATAGAGCTGCTGGCTTCAAAGGGACATTCTTGGTGTACTTCGTCCAAGACCATTTTTTTTGTATTTTTAGTAGTTGAATATTCATTGCCGGTATCATAATTCTCCAGTCTTCCTTATTCATTGTCTAGCTTTTACATGCATATGAGGCAATTGCACATATCATGGCTTGGGTCAGGCATATTTTAGCCTTCAAATTAGTATATGACTTCAAATAATATATTTGCTCTCAAATGTTTTAAAGGAATCTTGTGCAGCAGATTTGGCCAATACAGTATACATCATTTGGTTTTCATTGACGCTTCCATGAGAGCCAGTTATTGAATCAAGTTAAATGAAGTCTTGACGACTTCAAGATTTTATCCATTTCTCATCATTAATTTTTGGTTCTAATTAATTTGGGGCTTTTGTTGTTGTTGTTTAAGTTGGGCTCCATATTGAAAACCATCTTCTTCTGTTCTCATCTGTAAGTGATTCGTGTCCTGATGGCTTTAAGCAAGCAAGGTTGTGTCATGTCATATAGCAGGTGGTTAATGGGACTTTCTCCAAAACTGATGCCACACCATAAGACCAGGTTCTCAGGCATTTGCTCATATTTTTTAAAAAAGTATGGTAGAAGGGCGTAGTGTTGACACACATATTTCCTGACTTTAAACTATGCATTGCCCCTTGTTTTCTTGGTCTATGTATAGGTTCCTCATGAGTACAATAAAGTGTTGTGGATTTGCAACATTATTCATTGTTTATGATCCAAGCACAGTTCCTGTTTATATCCTTTTAAAAGAGTTTAAAGGAAATGAAGATTTTTAAAAATCGGACGATACGCTTATTATGCTATTATTTAATACATTTTTGTATGTTGAACACATATCAAAATATGTTTTTGATAAATTGCTATCTAGGACCTTTTAGTCTACTGATTCTTTAATTTTTGTTGAATATTGGGATTTTAAAAAAAACCTAGATGCCTTGACTTTTTCTCATACTTCTTTGGGATCAGTGTTTTTAAAAAATCCCTATACAATTCCAAAACTAAACTTATTGCCACTGAATCAATTGTAGGACAGGTTAGACAGGCCCATGTGCTTTTCCAAGACTGTAATTGTTTACAGGAGTGGAAAATCTCATCTTTATCCCAAGCAGAGGCTGGTTGGTTTGAACTGCTGACCTTGTGGTTTGCAGCCCAACACATACCCACTACACCACCAAACCTCTTTAAAGGGTTAAAAAAATATTTGAGGACTAAGGTGTGCCTGACCCAAGCCAGGATATTCTCATTTGCTTCATATGCAAGTGAAAGTTGGGCACGGACTAAGGAAGCCTCAAGAACAGACACTGCATTTGAATTTGGTATTGTCAAAGCATTTTGAAAGTCCCGTGCATGGACTGCCAAAAGAACAAACAAATTCATCACGGAAAAAGTAAAGCCATAATGCTCCTTAGAGGCAAGCTTGGCAAGACTTCATCTCATGGACTTTGGACATGTTATCTGGAGAGACCTATCCCTGAAGGACAATATGCTTGGTAAAGTAGAGGGGCAGGAAGAAGCCAAGGCCCTTGATAAAATAGATGGACCCAGTGGCTGCATCTATGGACTCAAGCATAGGAGCACTTGTGAGGCTGTTCCAGGGCCAGCATTAGTTCATTCTGTTGCAGCTGGAACTGACTGGATGGCTCGAAAAACAACAATAACAACTTGTAATTCCAAGATCTGTCTACGAATTTTGAAAAGGGCTTCTTTACCAACTTTAGGATGAAGATGACTTACTTAGGTTGTTATTCCTCTCCTCGCCCTCCTCCCCACAATTTAGTTGATGGTTCTAAATTAATAACTATTTTCACTGTCCGTGCCATAATGTAACTATTTTGTCTCCTTCCCTTACACGTTCTTTTCCTACTGTGGCCTTTAATCAAGGCACAAAGATGATGCACTTTCTATCATGATTCATATAATACTGCATGAATCATATGACTGCAATATTTTCATTTTAGTAGTATCAATTGCTTCAGAAAATAATCCATGTAATCAAAACATTTTTAAAATTGAAAACAATGAAAAACAGATACTCTTCTTTCGCTCAAATATTTTGTTCCAAATGATATTTTCCTAGATATATTTTCCCATAAAATATGACTTCCATTTGTCTTCAGTGAGTGTGAAATGATCCTCAATTACAGACTATTTTAAAGATGAAATTAACAGAGATTGTAGGTGACTCTTAATCATCTCGAAATTATTATAATGATTATTGCACTAACTGGGAACCTGCATATAGGCATGATTTAGTCATGTCTAAAAACAACCAAGTAACAAAAAGTCTGAAACAGTAACACTGATCTCCAGCAACTTTATTAGGTGAGTACAAAGCAGGGGTCCCTGGTGGTGCTGTGGGTTGGGCATTGGGCAACTAACCACAAGGTTGGAAGTTTAAGTCTCTGAGATGCTTCTTGGTAGAAAAATGAGGCTTTCTGCTCCCATATAGATTTTCAGTCTCAGCAATCATATAGAAGACATGATGAGTCAGAATGACTTGATACTGATGGATTTTTTAATTAGATAAGTAAGTGTAGGGATCGTTCCAACTCATTAGGTCATATCCCAGTTCTTGGGTGTCACAAATAGTTTGTGCTTAGCTACCCATTGAGATGTTGATCATTTGAACTTACTCTGCATTGCAACAAAAGAATGACAGTGTCCTAGTTCTGAATTGATGGCAGCCAAGGATATCCTATGCAGTTCACTTTTACTGTGGGGTCACCATGCATTGGTGCCAATGAGTAACCAGTTGGTTAAATCCAGGTTGTATCAGGAAGTGTGCATAATTCCAAAAACAAGTCTAGAAGGGTATAAGCTACAACCTCTGTAAAATGAAGGTCACAGAGCCAATAGTCACCCAAACAGAAAGCAACTCGCACCAGCAACTCTAAAATGCACCAGGAGAGTGATCAATTGAGATATTCCCCGCCAGCTTAGAGAATGGCAAACAGCACCTTCAATTTAAGGGTGAGTTATTCACATGAATAGAAAGACCACTGATGGAAAAAGAGCTTCAATTCCTCTTATCAAAGATGGCTAGTCCCTTGAAACATGCGTGACTAGTATCTTGGCTAATCCTATCATGCCTGATAGACAAATTTCTGTGAAGCTATTTCTGGCTCTTAACACCCTCAGGTATCCTCAGGGAGTGGGAAACACACACTGAAACGAAGGCAAAAGATCATGATAATTACTCAGATGATTGGAGAGAAAAGCCCTCTTCCCCTGTGAGAGCCAGTCATGTATTTCATATCGAGCTAATGGAAAAGTCAAGACCTACTACATAATTTGTGGCACCCAGTGTAAAAGGAAAATGTGGAAACCCTTGCTCAAAAGCACAGGGGGAAAGAGCTGCATATAAATTTCTGTCCTTTTTCCCCCTCATGGTCTCTCAACTTCTCATAGAATATTTGATTTTCTATTTGAAGTCATTCTAAGTGAGGAAAATTTTAAATTATTAGTTTTCATTCTTCTTCATTCATCTTTCTGTTGCACAAGCTAGTTTAAATACAAATGTAATTCATCTGCAGAATCACCAAAATTGCACAGTGTGTGTTTTGTACATGCCCTGCGTGCATTTTCTTACCAGAATAATAGGAATATGCCACAAAATCAGCTCAGCTGTTGTTCTTGCGCTGCTTGATGTGTGTACATTGTACAGAAGCTCGCTACCTTGGCTTCCTGGAAAGTAAGTAAGGATTGAAAGGAAAATGATAGGTTGTCCTACCTTTCACTCTCATCTTAAAATGTTCACATCAGCGGTCATCCAATACAGTTAAGTTAATAAGAATGAGATAGTAAATCTTAGGGTTCCTTGGTGTTTAGCGATCCCAACTACGCTCCGGGTCATTGGACAGCCCAGCTTCTCAGAGTTGTGGCATCTTCACTTACATGGTGTATTAGTCTGGGTATTTCAGAGAAACAAATCTACAGAATTTGTTTATGTATAAGAGAGAGTTATATATAAAGGGGAAGTGCACATCAAGAAAGCATCCTAAGCCAGTGCTGCCCAAGCCCACAAGTCCAATATTAACTCATATGTCCAACACCAATCCACAAAGTCCTCCTCCATCTCACAAAACACACACAATGATGCCGACTGCAGGAGGAAAGCCGAGTCAGTGAACATGTAAGCATCTCAGAGCTGGCAGGGGTCTCCACACGGCTGCTCCAGCACCCAGGCTGCATCAGGGTAGGTCCATGTGGCTTCTCCTCAGGATTGTCTTGCAGGAAGTGAGCCTTGCCAGCTGAAGCAGGGAACTGGCTAAGGCAACTGCACCCTGGTGCGACCATCAGAAAGCAAAAGACCAGAGAACTGAAAGGCGAGGCTCACCGAGCCATTTATCCCCCCACCACCACCCCTTCAATTAATCCCACAGGTGTTTATCGGCCAGGTTGGCACAATAAACTAACTACCTCACGTGGTCGGTTGTATACTTAAAATCCTTTGTGTCCAAATGAGTTTCACAGAGTGGTTTCTCCACAATGCTATTCTTGTGAATTTCCCGAACACTCTGACAATCGAATGGTCAAAAATGGCAGCCACAGATGGTGGACATATAAATTCTGCTCAAGTGTGTGCTCGATTGCCGAGTTAAACTACAAAACCAAGTCCACGTCTCTAACAAAACACCGATTCAAAGATAAAGTTATTCCAAATTTCAAGACAGCAACAGCTCTGCATTAAGGAAACTATAGGGCTCTTTTGAGCTTTGGGTCTTGTGCAACCAAATACATGAGTTGATGGCTTATACAGATTAAATCCTTAGGTGACTTGACACTATTTACAAGAATAATGCAGGCGGGTGATAGGGCAAAACTTCCAATAATATGCATTCACAAAAGCAGAAGCATACCTAGCAGACTAATACATGTCATAAGAAAGTAAGGAGAAATAGAAAATACAGGGTAGGCACAGCTATCATTCATTCTAGAGAACCGAACCAAAGTTCAACAGCCACCCAGTCCATAACCTTGGGAAAGCAGCCATCTGCTTCTTTTTACACCAGGCTGGTTCAGCCATAAGTCCCAGGCAATATGTCTGCTCCTTAAATCTGCTGCAGGTAAGTTTGTGGTAAAGCCAAGTTCTCTTAGTGGGGTTTCCATATCAAATCCTTCTGGTGTGGCCTAATGAAGGATGGTGTGCACTTTGAAAGGACAGTGTCTAAAGTTCCAGTAGTCTGTGGCACCCAGTCTGGCTCTCCAATGGGTGGAGAGAAACTATGTTAAATGTGCTTGACACAATTGATGTATGTAGGGATTGTGATAAGAATTGTATGAGCCCCTAATAAAACGATTAAAAAAACCTTTAAAAAAAATCTCCAATTAGGAACATAACACTGGACATATTCTCCCCTTGGTTTCTATGTAAGGATTGCTAAGAGGTTTTTTGTTTGTTTGTTTGTTTGTTTGTTTGTTTGTTTTTTCTCAATGAGAGGTTGTTCCACCCAGTGTACTCAATGACAGTGTGCAATAACCTTCTTGGAGACACACATTCCCCTCTGTCTGTCTTGACTTGAATTTCCAGTAAGCTTCACTTATCACTCTTATAGGAGTGTCTGTTAGTTTGAATTTAGCACCATGTCTCACAATTGTTCTTATATTTGAGCACATTGTTTCAGCACTGTGTCAATTCTCAATCTCCTTCCTCTTTTGCTGTCCCTCTACTTTACCAAGCATGATATTTTTCTCTAGGGATTGGTCTCTCCTGACAACATGCACAAAGTATTTGAGACAAAGTTTCAACATCCTTGGTTCTGGCTTTACTTCTTCCAAGACATATCTATTAGTTCTTTCCACAGTTCTTGATATTTTCAATTCTTCACCAACTCCACAATTCAACTACATTGATTAGTCTTCAGTCTTTCTGATTTAATGTTCAATATGTATATAAGGAGAATGAAAAAATAGCATGGCTTGTGTCAGACATACCTTGATCCTCAAAGAAACTCCCTTGTTTTTCATCACTTTAAAGAGGTTGTGTGCAACAGATGGACCCAATGTGATGCGTCATCTATTAGAATACCTTTATTGTATTTTAAAACTTTACTCTCACTTTTTAGGTATAAGGATATAGTTTCTTCTTATGTGAAAAAGGTAAGCAAACTATCCCAAAGTTTATTTTTCCTGTGCCTCTTTTTAAATCTGTGCTGCACTTTGCTATTGGGAACTACCCATGGTCTACATTTTTGCTTGACAACGTCTATTTAATAAGTTGTGGGGAATTATTATTTGTAAGGTGGTATGAACAGGTCGTATTCCCCTATTAAGAAACCTAACGTTTGGCAAGGCAAATCCATCTAGGCTGGTGATCTGCTTTTGGAAAGATTACAACCAAAAAGACACCATGAAGCAGTTCTACTGCGCGACACCATGAGTGCAAGTCAACTCGAGAACAAAGGTTGTGTTTTTAGACAGTGAAATCGCATTATGGCAGCACAGTCCCTTTTCACACATTTATCTACATTTAATTGTTTTCAAATGATTGCAATCACTTCTCAGTGTATTTCTCTTAAGGAACAACTTTTATGCCACACGCTTTAAAAAGCAGTGATGGCGTGCGTTCTTGAGCAGATGGCTCAGTTACGCAGTGGTAGATTCTTAGAGGTTAAGTCTGTTGCTTTCCCGTCGTTGATCTACTCTACCCACCACTCCTTCTTAAAGGGTTCTCCCATTTAGATAATTCACACTGAGCAAGATGGATTTTCAAAACTGGCATACTTTACAAGAAAGCAGCCTGGGGCTAAAAGGTCTTCCATGGTTCACTCCTCCCTGGGGCTGCATTTGTGAACACATTCCAGCACACCCTTATTTGGTACACTTCCCTGCTTACCAGGAGTGCAAATCTAGTGTAGACCTATTCTTACTAAGCCAATCAGGATCAGGGCCAATCAAAAAAGGGACAGCCTCCATAAATATCCACCCCTCGCCTGAGAGTTTGCTGTAGCAGATAGTGAAACAGGGAGTCTCCTCATTGACTGAGATGGATCAGTGCAAAAACAAAGCCCTGTATCCTAGAGCATAATAACAGAAGTGTGTGGGTAAGATGCAGGCTGAGTCATTTCTGAGCAGATTAGTTCAATTTAGAGAGTTTCCTATTATACCACAAACATCACTTATCATCTTTTTCTCCCTCAGATTAGGCGTAGAACTTTAAATATACATATATATGCTGTAAAGACCCATTTTGCCCAATAAGCCGTAATTCCCCACTTCTACAAGGCTAGCAGGTAGTGGTGTGTTCATGCGGTAGTGACAGTAGTGAGAGAGATGGCGTTTTCTCTGTGTAGCACATCTGGTCGCTTACGGAGCTCTTGGGAAGCTAGTAGGTGATTTTAAAAAATGGTTTCTGTCTTGCGGTAACTTCATTCTGGAATCTGGAAAACCACTTGTTTTGACTGTCCTCAATTTGAGAAGAAAAATTGGGGGGCTTAAAACAAAGTGGGTAGAGGCATATGGGCTACTGAGAATCAGGAACTACCCTGGACATTAAATCTGGGTGAGCTAGAGGAAATGTAGCCCTCCTTCCTTATTTCTCTCTTTACTGCCACTAAATAGAATTGTCAAAGCCTCCGCCCCGCAACCCCCACCACCCCCGCATCTGTTGCACTGTCTTGCAGATTCGGTATTTGGAAAGCACCACTCTCTTTATGAATTTGTCGTCAATGTGATCGTTCCTCTATTCTGAAACCTATTCAATGAAAAACAAATGTTCAGGAATGTACTACAAACAGGGTGCCTCAGGTTATATGACGTACTTCTTTACACACCTTCTCCATTGCCCCTCTGTAAAAAGCGACAGAGAACCTCTAGGTATTTTTTTTTTCCTCTAGGTATTTTTAATAGATGCCTAAAGTAGGTCCAGAGATAATTTCTTCATTTATCCATGTAACCCTCTTATTATCTATCCATCTCTCTCTCTGTCTTTCTCTTCTTTGAAGTAAATCGTAGTTGACTTTGAGCAAATTCATTTCACAGTCTGTCACCCTCTTTCCCACCACACTCTACCTTCAATACAAGAAGCACGTAACAGCTTAGTAAATTAAATACAAGTTTTTCAACTTTACATTCTGGTTCTCTGCAGTAGGTCTTTGTCTGAGTAGGGATACTTTGGATAGCTAGCAAAGGAACTCAAAATGAAGAGGGAAATTAGTTTGTTCTGGAAATTGAAAAATTCAGAGCTAGCATTGGCATCAGACCCAGCTGAGCCAGAGAATCAAGTAACCTCACACAAATCCAATCTTTCTCTCCTGCCTCTACTGTCCTTACATTTTGTGTTATGCGTATCCTCACCATTGGGGGGCCCCTGGAAGTTCCAGGTGGTAGTCTTCCTCTGTTCAGTTTAGCAGAAAGAGAGAAAGTCTACAAAGGTTACAGAAAGATGTCTCCTTGTAATCATTGACCATTCTTGGATAACTGGCTTATCCTTGGGCCAGTCTCTGGAACCAGCGGGAAATGACCCTGTGATTGGTAGGTAAGAATTATAGCTCTGCCCTTGGAGTGAGGCATGGAGTCACCCCATGCCTACCACATGGACCTTGATAGTAGTAGGAAAAAGAAGGCATTGGAGTCAGAATAATTTGAGATGTGGCAGGAAATTACAACATATTCAGTAAAAGTCACACTATACCTTTATTATCTTGCCTTTTTTTTTTCCCTCTAAATCAACCTGTTGTTTAGTTTTCACTGCTTTAATTAACTAATACTTCCTGGAGGGTGACAGTGGGTACACCCTATCTGGTATAAATTAGAGTGCAGAAATTCTTCACACAGGGGTTAAAAACCAATTCTGACTCACGGCAATGCCAGAGGGCAAAGGAGAACGGCCTCCTGTGACTTCCCCAGACTGACTCTTTATGGCAATTGAGAGCCCTGTCATTGTCCTGAGGAGCAGCTGGTCATTGGGAACTGCTCACTTTGTAGTTAGCAGCCCAGTGCAGAGCCACTAGGCCATCAGGGCTCCTGGAGTTCACAGATTTCAGCTGTGCTTAAGGGCAGCCTGACCTTCTCTTAAGGAACACTGGTGGTCATAGCAGGTAATGAGTAGGGCTGCTAACCACACGATAAGCAGATAGGAACCATTAGCCACTCTTAGGAAACCTAGATGTGAACTCAAGTCTCATTAGCAAGGACAGCCGTCTCTGAGGCAACTCGCCCTCTCTTGGTATCAAGGTTTAAACTTGATCCCAGAGCCTTAGTGGCTATGATTTTCCTGAGGTGTTTAATCATATATTCAGCATAGGCTTAATCATTATCTTGAACATCATCAAGTGCAATGATAAATTTTCATTATTCTGACCCTTTCAATTGGATTAAGTAAACTGGAATGCACTGGTCAAATAGAATTCCTGCTAAAACATTGTGTTTGCCTAGACCAGACATCTCTGAAGGCTATGTTTCAAGTGTGTAATTCTTCTAAGCAGTGAATCTCTCAGCAGAAAATAAGATGTAAAGACAAGTTCTTAACATAGAAGGGTCCTTAAGTCGCAGCCTATGTCTGTTTCACACAAAGTATGCACTTAGGGAAGACCTGAACAAACAAGTTAGGCATCATCTGCTATGTTCCAAAACCTTGCTCCTCAAAATCTGCTTAGAAGCATTAGCATCACCTGGGAGCACATTTGAAACACTGAATTACTGGTTCTACCACAGAGAGACTGAATCAGTACTTGCATTTTAACAATATCCCCAAGTTGTTACTGTGCATATGAAAGTTTGAAAGACGCTGTCCTAGAAACTAGAATCTTGACCATTGCAATACACATGTGAGTATATTTAAGCCTTTCCAGCATCTGATATTGTTAGTTTGGGGTCAATAGAACTTAGTGGTTAGGAGACATGTTTTAAAGTTAAAGCACAAATACCAGCTCTGTTGCTCATTTGCTGGGTGAATCAGTCTAAGGTACTCATTGCTTTATGCCTCAGTATCTTAGCTGTATAAAGGGCTTATGGAAGACTGAGATAGTTAAGGTTTATTATGCCAACCTTGCCAATAAACATATGTGGGATTAATTGAAGGGCGGAGAAATAAATGACTCTGTGAGCCTCACCTTTCTTATTCTTGGGTCCCTTACTTTCTGATGGTCAGACCAGGTTGCAGCTGCCTTAGCCAGTTCCCTGCTTCAGCTGGCAAGGTTCACTGCCTGCATGACATCCTTGAGGAGAAGCCTCATGGACCTACCCCGATGCAGCCCTGGGTGCTGGAGCAGCCGTGTAGAGACCTCTGCCAGCGCTGAGATGCTTACACATTCACTGACTCGGCTTTCCTCCTGAGGTCGGCATCATAGTGTGTGTTTTGTGAGATGAAGGAGGACTTTGTGGATTGGTATCAGAATATGGCCTAATGTTGATTTACGGGCTTGGACAGCACTGAGCTGGGATGCTTTCTTAATGTACCTTTGGCCTTTATAGAAAACTCTCTCTTATACACATGATTTTTTGTGGATTTGTTTCTCTAAAGTACCCAGACCATTATGGTTACTTGGGAGTGGGGCACCGGAGAAACAAACCATAAGATGGAGAGTAGATGTTGGTTTGATCTCTGCCTCATGTAGTTTTTCTCCTTTGTCTAGCCAGAGGTCAGATAAAGCCACACTGTTTATTCAGTTGTTTTCTGGAAAGAATATGGGAAGTATAAAAATAGAAAGCTTGTAAGACCACTTGCTTTCCATCATTAAAATTTGATCTTTAGATGGGTTTAGGCCACGCCTGCAAAGAAAGCTTTGAAAAGATATGCCCCACCCAGAGCTTTGGAGTACTCAGGAACCAGTGGTCTTTGTCAGAAGCTGGAAAAAAATCTGGAACCATGAAGAAAACTCCTCTCTAGGACTGAACATTAAAGGAAGCCTATGGGCAGGCTGAAATGCTTGCTCGGTGACCACCTGGATCTACTTGTTGAGTGGAAGTGGGAGAAATGCACATAAAGAGACGGGTTGAGTTTGGCCACTGACACCTGTGGACTTGGTTTATAGGACAAAGAGGAGAAGACGAGAGCTGTTGATTGGTCTAAAATTCATGACCTAGCACAAGGGGACTAGGCTTATTGAGTATTGGTGAGAGCCCAGGGTCTAAAGGCAAGATGACCAATGGGCACCCTGGGGAGGCTGAGGCAGCCCACATTGAGTTGACCAGAACCCAAGCAGATGAAGAGATTTTTGAGCCTGTGAACTGGTGCACATTGTTGCTGACTTTATGGATGGCCTGTTTGGATTTGATTTTGCTTATGGATGTGGACTTCACAAGGTTCCAACTTGAATGAAGATTCTTCATGTCAAACAATATGATTGTCTCCCCAGAGCACTGGGTTGATGTAAGTGGGCAGTGTAGAGATTGGATACCCAAAATCGGGAGGATAAAGGCATGAAGTGGTTGGCTTACAGACTTTCATAGATGGGGGAATATATTCATAGGATTATAGGATTAAGGTATAAGTGTTACTTAACTGCAATTGTTAGGTTAAAGAATTGTGTACAGGTGCCAAGTTGTCAAGGGGTGTGTTGAGATAGTTAAGGTTTATTGTGCCAACCTGACTGATAAACACATGTGGGATTAATTGAAGGGCAGAGAAATAAATGGCTCCATGAGCCTTACCTTTCTAGTTCTCGGGTCTCTTGCTTTCTGATGGTCAGACCCTGGTGCAGCTGCCTTAGCCAGTTTCCTGTTTCAGCTTGCAAGGCTCACTTCCTCCAAGACATCCCTCATGGACCTAACCTGATGCAGCTCTGAGTGCTGGAGCACCCGTGTGGAGACCCCTGCCATCGCTGAGGTGATTTTATGCTCATTAATTCGGGTTTCCTCCTGCAGTAGGCATCATTGTGTGTGTTTTTGTGAGATGGAGAAGGACTTTGTAGATTGGTGTTGGACCTATGGGCTAATGTTGGACTTATGTTTTGGACAGCACTGAATTGGGATGTTTCCTTAATATACATTTAACCTTCATAGAAAACTCTCATATATATATGAGTTTCTGTGGATTTTTCCCTAGTTTACCCAGACTAACACAGATACTAATTTCTATTACTACTGTAAGAATTGCACGAATGAAAGCATATCCATATTTTGCACGGTATCTGGCATATAGCAATCTCTCAATCAGTATGTTTTTCTAAGAGAATACTGCTTACTACTGCTATCATCTCAGTCTTGAAACATCAGAGGTGAAAAACAACCTGCAGCAAACTCTTCCCCTAAAGCAAATGGAAAGAGGAAGAAAGGCCCTCTGGCGAGGGCCCACGTTCATGTCTTTACCCTGGAGCTTTTGTGTCTCTCTGTGTGTGAGTTATTTCAGTTTGTTTGTTCACCCAGCAGGGGTCATTTTGTGCACTCAGCAAAGGGCTGGTGTCTTTGTTCACCTGTCATGCAATTTACCTGACATAAGTCCTTATATTGCCCTCCTATTTATTCAGCTTGTGACTTTGGATACCTTTTGTTGCCTGTCCTATGAACCTCCCCAGGCACTCAGCAATCTAATCCTTACCTAATAAATGGTTGCTTTCAAAACGATGTACTTATTATTTTTAGACTTATTATTCCAATTAATAACTCTCATCAGCACTGTAGGCAGTGGTGCAAACACTGAGTCAGACCTTAGTGTGAAACTTCTGGAAATCATTTTATATAGTTTCACAATCCAAATTCTGGCCCCAGTGCAGACTTTTCCTGTACCTCATTCTCTGGCTGTTATATACCAGGTGTCTTCCAGAAGCCAAGACCCAGCACAGGAAGGATTCGCTGGGCTTTCAGTTCTTGTCTTTCATTCATGGAATGCCTTACCTTAGTATTCTAATAGGATTTCCAAATGAATTTGTTCAGCCATTGCTATTGTGAGTTTATGTAATTGGCCTAATTTTATTTAAAAGAAAAAGTTAAAAATATACCTCAACCTTTATAATTTACTTTTGGCAATTAACTATATTTTTAAATCCTGGAAGCCTCAAAATATGGTAGTGGCCTCTGGCCCTCTGTTCTAAATACCTTTGAATTTATATCTCTTGATACTGAACTTTCCCAGGTACCTCCTTCCACACTTTCCTAGCAAGTTCTGAGATTCTTACCACAAATTCATTATGTTCTGCCTCGATTGAGAGTTGCTGTGCACTACCCTTTTGAGTTCTTTATTAACAAAAACTCATCAGTTGCCTGTGAGATTGCTTATGTGTCTTACAGTATATGTGGTTTTGTGGTAGAAGGACCTATGACGGACCACTGGCGATGCCGTGGTCTAAGCATGAGGCTGTTCCCCATTCTGTCACTGTATCATTGTCATCATCAAAGGCTAGGGCTATTGTTCTCATCTTTAGATCCCAACTCCCTAGACCATAAATTCAGCCCATAATTATATTCCTTATCAAGTTAATAGTAGGATTGAGTGAGGAATTAACTATCTCTCACCAGCACTATAGGCAGTGATGTAAACACTGAGTCAGACCTTCGTGTGAGGCTTCTGGAAATCATGACATCATATAAGACAATTCCTGATGAGGGAGGATGGATTCTGTTCATACTGGTTAACCATCATAGCAAATGACCACCAGACTCAGAGGTTTAACATGATATTTATTCTTCATCATGTGTATGTAGTTCAATAATCTTGGCTGTGCATGAGTGGACGTCTCTGCTTCAATATTTGAGTCTGGAGAAGCATGGTTCCTTGCCACAGACTGAGGTTGTCTGTCCCACTTACGTTGATTCTGCCCCACACCACTCACCATCCTCCAGGATACAGAAGTTCCAGAAGCAAAAGGGATCAAATCTAGCCATATAAATATATTTCCACTCTTTGCTTACCTCATAGCCAAGTTATTCAACCAAAAACCTCATTGCTTAGCCTGAAGCTCACATGTAAGTAGGCAACCTTTAAATCCATGAGGAGATTTGTGAGCTCTAAGCCCTACGGTGTAGCTTCCAGGAGGGGTCACTGATTCAATCTGCCAAATTAGGTCAAAGCAAAGCTTTATGGTAGAAAGGGCAATCTGAGAGGCTGAGCATTCAATTTAACCTTTAATATTCTAGGATTTATTTATGGTCTGCATCCAAGATACCTAAGGATGCTTCTAGTTTAAGTCTTATTTGATTATTTTCCAAATTAATGGCTACCGGTTTCTTTATAGTCACCGCATTTAAAGTATTCATGTCCTCAAGAATGACCCCCCAGACCCTGCTACTGCTGAGTTGATTCCAACTCATGGCCACCCTAACCATATACAGCGTCCCTCAGACGATGACTCTTTATAGAAACAGACGGTCTCATTTTCCTCCCTTGGAAGAGCACTCAGATTCGAACCTCACTCTCTATGGTTAGCAGGCCAACACTTACCTGCAGCCTCACCGGGCTGTCCTGATTTAGAACTCAGTTTTGCAAATCCCCCAAATAAGGTTGTGGTCTCCTTAAGTTAACCTTCTCTCCAGAGGGGACGGAAATTTACTTAATAGGCCTTTCTTACAATCTAGTCAGACTCCATGAACATTTAAATATATTTTTTAAATTTGTAAATTACCATAATTTTAATACAGGTTTATGCAGTAATTCCACGGTTTACTATTTTGCACCCTCTGCTGGGGAAAAAAAACAACAAAGAGAATTAAAACAGATGTGGAGAAGTAAGTGATTTGAGACATGAACTAAAAGCTTGTTTAGAAGAACAATTGGCTAATAAAAGTCAACGTTTTTGCAATTACTTTGAGTATATGCTTTTGTAACCCTTCTTGCATAAATAATATTTTCTGAAAATGTAAATTCAGGAGCATTAACCTAAAAATACAGAAGCTTATAACTTGTAGAATGAATTTACCTGAAAAAATCCCCTTCAAGTCTCCCTTATGGGTAGATTTTGGAATATACTTAGAGCCAATCCACAGATAAGAACCCAAAATCAGAAGAAAAGGTTTTATTAAATATCTGAAGAACTGAAACTTAAATGGTACTTTCCATTAAGAAAGCCATAAGCTAGTAATTTTCCATCCTGCAATCCACAAAAGATGTCAGTTTATGCAGCTCTTGAATTATAGGGAAACAAATATCTTTTTGTTAAAAAGGTAAATTTAAATGCTGTAACCCCTTACAGTAAATTACTAAAACATGCTAATAGGAATATCCATTATGATACACGTTCACTTAAAGGTCTCCACATAATGGCAATGACAGCCTAAAATTATTTCAGAGTAAGTACAAAGCATAAGTCTGAATTCTAGAATGCTTTTCAGAAGAAAGGAGAAAGTAGCTATCTCTAAAATATTCTCCAACTTTTATTCAAAGCAGAACAGTTTCTTTAGTGACATGATCATTTAGAATCACATATGTTCTAAGTGGAAGAATGTTATATTTAACAAGACTACTTTTTATTTATAAGTTTACAACATATATAGGTGACTGTCAAATGCCACATTACACTGTTCAAAGTGACTTGGTCGTTGTACTGACTTAGCCGTTCCCCATGCCTTTGTACTCTACTATAGAAAGGGTATTTCAGCCACCACTGCGCGCTCCCTCAATAGCCTCTGGAGCAACACAAACGTGATATTTTCTAATCCGAGGTTATTTTTCAGGTCATCAATTCTATTTCCAAACACCTGACAGACTCCGGGGTTCTTAATTACAATGGCGGCACATCTATCGATCATTGTCTTTATGACTTCAATTTTCTCCTCCATGTGTAACAAGTTCAGAACCAGGATTTCACAGACCTTGTCTGTTGCTCTCCGAATCACATCTGCTAGCACTTACTAAGACAGTCTGACAACAGTTGATAAGTAAAACATGTAGCCTCCGATGTTAAATCAAAAATAGAATGGTTTGCCACTAAGGAAGAAACCTTGGGGGCAAAGGTGAATTCTGATCCACATTCTCCTTCTTCCTCCTCTCCCTCTCCCTCTCAAGCCACATACTTTTAACTCTTAGTTATAGAAATCAAACTCCAATTTTATAAAATATGAATAAAATTGCATCTCAATATTTTCATTTCTCTCTTTAGTTAATTAGAAAACACAAATATGCAAACTCTTTAAATACATCCCTTTTGAATGGTTGCCTTGGTTCAAGCCTACATGCTGTTTGGTGAGAGAAAAATGAGGCCGCCTGCTTCTGTAAAGATTTACAGACTTGAAATTCTAATTGGAGTCCCTGTGAGAGTGTTGTGCCAGCTTGGTGGGTCAGGACTCTCAGTGGTTTGGCAGTTAAGGCCTCTGATATTCATGGTGTTATGTAACCCCATTTCTTCCGTGAGGCATCACCAAGTTGCAACAAGGTTAGAGTGGAGAGCAACCCCCTTACCCAGGTCACAGCTCTAATGCAATTAAAAGGAATTTCCCCCAGTGGTGGGGCTTATTTCCTATATAAGTGGAGCAGAAGGGGAAGCTTGCTTGTTTCTTGCTGGCACTAGATGCTGCACCTCCAGTTCTTTGGAGGTGAGCCAATGGCCCACCATATTGCCGCCAACCCTAGCAGCAATCAGCTCCCTGCCATCTGAGCTGCCGAACATGGATTCACTGGACTCAGCCGCCACAAGCCTCGCCTGCTGACCTTATATCCATCTGCCTCTCTATGCACCAGCTTGTGTTTCTCCTGGTCCATCTTCCTGATTCCTCTTGCTGCTTCCCGGTTGGTCAGCCCCTGCAGCTTTATTGATCAGGAGAAACCTCCAGCTTACCATCTGACGCACATATTTGAAGTAGACGGAACTTACCTGCTCCTCCAATTGTGTGAGCCATTCCCTGGATATCAACTTATCTCTGAATATCTGGTTCTGCTTCTCCAGATCACCTAGCTGAACGCAGCCGCTATGGGAGAAATAATCGACTCACGGTGGATTTGCTTCTGACACAGCCTTGAGAAGCCAAGTAGAGTACAGATTTTCTGTGAAGCAGATGCCAATCAGACTAACGGCCTTTGAGTCAGTTCTTATTCATCCAAACCCAACGACACTGAGTAGAATTTCCCCATGGAGTTTCTGGGACGGAATCTTTGAATCTGGTAAAGAATTACAGCCCTTGAAACAGGAAGGCCAGTTCTGCTTTATCCTTTAGGATTGCTGTCAGTCCTACAGGTAGATGGCAGTGGGCGGTAGTGGTAACCTGTGCAGTGTCTTCAAAATGCCATGCTATTCTTGGGTTATATCCTGTCTAGAAGATTTCCTTTCTCATAGTTACCTTATAGCATCCTATTAGTTCCAGCTTAAGTATAATAATAAACCATGAAACTTACTTTTGTAAATGTCAATACTAAGTGATCTATTTTCCTAAGAATAGTACAAAACTAATCTTATAGTTAGTTAATTAATTGTTCGTGTGTTTGTCCTTTCCAGGAGTGCTGGTGGAGCAGCGGTTTGGCTGCTAGCCCCAACGTCAGCCACTCAAACCTACCAGCTTCTTCAAGGGAAAACGATGTGGAGACCTGCTTCAATGAAGAGGCACAACCTTAGGACTCCTATGAGGCCGTTCAACCTTCATAGTCCTAAAGGATTGCTCTGATGTGACTTGATGGTGATGGGCCGGGTGTGTCCTTTCAGCACACATTTGAGCAGAATTGAATAGCAGTATATTCCCAGATCTAGCTCACCACTTCAACTCTCTCCCTGGGAAAGCCGTCCCATCCATCTGTACTCACCATGTTTGTCCCAACCTATTGTTATCCCACACAGAGGAAACTCTCAGCTGGAGCCCATCAGCATCCTCACTCTTGTCCTCCTCATGCCTTTTCATGAAGGTTTCAACCTGTGTATGAGTGAGACATGACAGAAACCAGACTTATATTGGAGGAGGTAAAAAGGAATTGATGTATTCATGAAACCACAGGGAGTGAGTCTCAGAATGAAAGCACGAGATCTAAAATGTTAGGTGCTAGAAGTAAAGACTTAGTGTTTCCTCGATGAAGTCTGTATGTATCTGATTCCTGTCACTGCATCTCTTTATAAATAGTAATGCTCGCTTCTTATAAGACGGGATAGAACTGTCAAACACCCAATTGAGCAACTTTAGCAAAGAGGCTTTCTCTCATTGTTTAATTATCCAGACAGAGCATCTATTGATTGGCCCTGCTATGATCTACATATCCACTTTTTTGACCAATCTAAGCTTTGGGGGACTGAATAACTGTTCATTTGAACCATACACATTGGCTGTTTTTGCAGCTTAAAAAGGTCAAATATTTTCACTTTTAATGATTCACCCAACTTAAGGGCCAGGCCTCTGTCCATGTTACTCTTTGAAGCAGGTTTTTGTTTGTCTGTCTGTGTTTTACTATATCTATGTCCTGAAAAGGGGGGGGGAGAAAATTGCCATACAGATGAAAAAATAGCTATTATACTTCGAATTAAAGCATTTTATAGATTTCAATAAGTTAAAATTAAGAATAAATCCTTTGAGTATCTAAACCCTCAGCCTATACCTGAAACGACACAAACCTGCTCTTCTCTAGTTGAGGTGTTTGGTCAGGTCAGCCGTTTCATTTCCAAGAGTCGGAAAGCGTCGAGTTAGTATGCTTAATTATGAACAGCAATTTTATTTCTTTTTCTTTTCTTAAGTGGATTGTATTCGTAATTATTATGTTTCATATGCTAAAATCTGTGGACTATATAGAATCTTCATATCCAATTCTCAAAATTATCACAAGCATATTCTGAAATGTTTCCTATCTTCTTATAGAAAGCCATTATCCCTTCTTAGAAGATGTGTGCTACTTAGGATCCATTATAGAAGATATTTCTAAAACCATTCCACACTCTATATATGTATTTGAAGCGGCTATCATATCTCTGGTCATTGTAAGTTCAAAGAAGTGTATGGATCAGTAATAACTTCATTCCAGTTTTTAAAAATTTTCTTATTATTGAGCCAAGATAGCCATTTTTGTCTTATGGAACTAGCGATTTTGTATGGCTCACCCTCCTAATCCATGAGTGAAATTAATGTCAAGCCCTATACTTGATTTCACAGTGTGAAATTCAATGTTATTAGATTATGTCTAAATTGCTATAGTAGAATCCCCACATATGTAACTTAATTCCTTTATTTTCTCAGCTACTCAAAATATTTTTTTTTTTGGTAATGGTATTTTGTACTCAAGTAGTAAGCAAATGAAAAATCTTCAGTGTAGCCTTGGTGTAGGCATGGGATCGCACTGTGATTTCCAGGTCTTTCTGGGAGAGCAGGGTCAGGTCAATTTTGTTCATTGCTGTGTCCATAGGCATCTCATAGAGATCCTGAGACATAATTAATACAATTTGGTTATATAATTGAAAAAATATGTATTAAATGCTTCTATATAATTTAGGCATATGCTCCTGGGAAAAAAACAAACAAACTTAAATTTGGAGAATTCAATAAATTAGGTGGCTGCCATTTCACTTATGACTCTTGTGAACAAGTTGTGAGATAACACCCCAGAAATTAGTTATGGTGGGGAAATTTTTTTTAATTACAAATTGAAGTTAGTGAAAGACCCAGTAATATGTACTTCTCCATGTTACAGATGGATGAACTGAGAACCCAAGGGGTTAAAGACCATGCTAACGAGCACACAGCTAGTTAACAAATGAGAGTACAAATTTCAGGACTCAAGAGTCCCACTTCAGTAATCTTTCCATATTTAATGAAAAGAAATCAATGGGATCTCTTTGTGGGATCTCTGTGTTAAAGCTAGTAATCTTTTAAGTGTATTGTATGGAATTGAGCAAAATGGAACAGAATGTACCCCAGGCCAATATTTTCCATTGAACAGGCTGAATAATGCCTCCTAAGAAGTGGTCGAATCCCCTAAGCTTAGTATTCTCAGCAGCAATACAAACCCATATGTGTGTAGCACTCAACACATGGGCCTCATGGGACTTGGGCCATGAGTAACTGACAGAAATATGCTGGTGCTCATGTTACTTTCCGTGCTGTAAAACAATCCTTTTTTCTGACCCATGAGTGATGTATTTTGCCAGCATGCATGAACAACTTATTAGCTTGTTAGTAGGGTAAAATTAAAATCCCAGAACTGAAACATGTTTGTTAATTACTGAAAACTTTAGGGAAAATCATAGAAACTATGTAATATTGTGCTTTCTACAGACTTTAAGCCAGAGATTTAGCTGTCTGTGGTCAAAATCCATTTTAGTGTGATTTTTAATGAGGAAAAATATTTGAGAATATTACTCCAGTCAGGTTACCATCTGTAAATAGATACAAGAATATCATTTGATTACTTCCACACAGAAAAATAATTGATTATTTTTTGGAGAACTTCTGTTTTACACAAATGAATTTTGATGTTGCATTTATAATATCAAAATAAATTTAGATATATAGAGCTGGGGACCCTCTCTTTTCCCTGTCGACACCACACCATAAATACATTTTCCCTAAAATTTCCAGTTTCTTTTTTTTTTAACATTTTATTAGGGGCTCATACAACTGTTATCCCAATCCATACACACATCAATTGTGTAAAGCTCATTTGTACATCATTTCTTAAAACATTTTCTCTCCATTTAAACCCCCGACATTAGGTCCTCATTTTTCCCCTCCCTCCCC
>NW_022103928.1:3063088-3064949 GCF_000313985.2 Echinops telfairi | reverse complement strand
CTTTTAGTCTAAATATAATCATTTCATTACTGCTAACAAGTCACCTTAAGAGCATATAAAGCTAGAATATCGCCTCTCAATCTGGAAGGAAGTGTTGAATACTTCTCTCAGATCTATCTCCCTTTATCACGCTGCAATAAGCCTGATAGGTAATTTACTTCCCATCTGCCTTTATTTCTCATCCTGTTGATTTCATACTTTTCCTCTTCTATTTTTCATCCTTTAATATAGTTTCCCTATTCTCAAATCCTTTCTTTCTTACCACTTTCAAAATCGGGCAGCTGATTTTCAGTAACACATCACACTAAAAGTTCATGCATCAATTAACATAATGTTCTACCTCGCCTCTCTTTGTGTGTCTCTTTCCCTTTTCTCTCCTTCCCTCCTTCTCTCTCTCTCTCTCTCTCGCTCGCTCTCGCTCTCGCTCTCCTGAATTACTCAGGTTTTTTGAGTTTTTGCTTTGAAGCTACTTTTTTCTTATGGCATGTTCATAACTTATTTTTCCTATAGCTGAGCAATATAGGTAGCCCTCTGAATGCTGCTATAGATAAACAAACAATGGAGTCCTCTTTAAATGATCAATGCTGCATGACATTTACATATCTCTGCACATTTTGGGTTTCTTATAATGGAGCTATTATTACATTTTTCTCCCTGTTAACTTTGTCAATACTAGCTAGCAAATGAAATCACAATACCTGTATCTAAATCTATTCAAGGAGACAGGCAATTTGAAACAGAATTTTTAATTTTATTTAGAGTTATGATAAATTTGACAGAAATCATTGACAGTGTGACAGACTATGGAGGACTGAGATCAAATTACTGATGCCATGTCATAATGGCTCTGGGTTGAAATCAGTCTCACCTGTTAATTCTAATTTTCACTCTTTATTCACTCATCCATAAGCTTGGGCACATATATGTAGAATGTGCATGGAATATATATACACAAAGAATGGAAATGTGAAATTTATATGAGGGTGTGTATGCAAGCATGAATTTAGGTTATAATCCATACTGGCATGACTTCATTCCAATCAAAATGTGTGTACATGCGTCTCTGTTTTGAGTTATTGGCTAAAGACAAGTTCTTTCAGTATTCCACTTGCCCTACTCTCATTAGACTTTCTTCTAAAGAGATCCATTCAAAACAGTCGCTTTCCATCGAGTCTTCTGAGTCACTTCCATTCAAGTCAGCAAGGTACGGCCAGAACGTTATGATGACTGTTCTTTGGGAGGAATTCAAAAGGCTTCATGGAGTTTTAAAAAGGAAACCATTCAGATTGCTGGCTCGAACATCTGAAATATGAAGTGATACATTTAATAAAAACAATGTGAACCCTTTACTTAACCTTCAAAAGAATCTTAAACAGCAGTGAACATTTAAAAAAATTAATTTAAGCAAAAAGATGGTTTTTTCTCTATGGACAAATCTTCCCTTTCTAAAATGCCCTTTCACTTCTACCACAGCACAGAATATGTTGAACTAGGAGAGACTGATGTTTTGGGTTTTTCTGGCAAGACTTCGCAACTGCCTAGCCAAAACACGTTATCAGGCCATTGGATCCTCTGATTTTCTTCACCGAAAAAGCACTCCACGTATCAAAGACCAAGGCTTATCATCTTTGCTTCTAATTAGAATTCATGTTGTGTTTCTTGTAAGACAATTCTCCTGCTAGTCCACGGTATGTTCAATAAGACAATTCTCCTGGTAGTCCAACACCATAATTCAAATGTGTCTGTTCTTCTGTTTTTCTCATTCATTGTCCAGCTTCCATGGATGACTAAAAATAACATGTCTTGGATCATGCACACCTTAGACTTGTGTGATATTTGCTTTTTAACACATTAAGGGGTT
>NW_022103928.1:3057995-3059895 GCF_000313985.2 Echinops telfairi | reverse complement strand
TGCAAAATTCTGCCCATCAATTTGCTGCATCCTTTCCATCATCAAGGCCGTAGTGTCCAGTGAGTGACCCTTCTTCTTTTCCCCCGGTTTTTGCACTGTCATCATGAGTGACTACCCATGCACTCATAATTCATATTTGATCAATTTCAGGCTGCAAAAGTGAGTGAAAATCTTCATTTACTTAATCTTTGTTCTTAGTGTTTGCTGTAGAAATTTGAGAACACTTTAATAGGTCTATTGTTATCACTGATAGGATAAAAATCGCTGTCTTTCAGGATAGATTTTGAAATGTTCTTTTTTGATAATGAACTTGGCACCATTCCTCTTCAATTTGTCCTTCCCAACATTTTAAACCATATTATTGTCTGATTTTGAATGGTGAATATCCTTCCTGTTCACGAAAGCCCAAGATAAGTGATATATATTCATTCGATTTCCTTTTTGATGACTCCAAATTTACTAGATTCATGCCTCATGCATTCCACACTCTGATTATTAATGGATATTTGTAGCTATTTCTTTTTGCTGGAGTCATGCCATATCAGCCCATGAAGGCCCTGGAAGCTTTACAAAACCAACGGCTTTAAGTTCAACTCTAATTCACAGAATCTGCTCTTCTTCAGTCTTAGTTTGAGTGCTCCCAACCTGAGGACCTCATCTTCAGTCACTGTATCCGACAGTGTTCCACTGCCGTTCGCAAGGTTTTTCTTGACCACTTCAACAGAAGTAGAGTGCCAGGGGCTCCTTCTTAGTCTGCCTTAGGAAGTAAACTCCACTGAAAACTGTGTACCTTGGGAGCACCCTCTGCTGGTGTTTATAACACTGTATCATCACAGCAACATGCCGGCTACCACAAGGTGACAACTGACAGATGTTGTTGTTGTGTGTTATGGAGTCAGTTTCAACTGACAGTGCCTCCACGCACCACCAAAGGAAGCACGACCGGTCCTGGGACACCCTCACAATGGCTCTTATGTTTGTGCCATTATTGCCGCCACCGTGCCAGTCGATCTTGTCCAGGGCCTTACCCTTTTGGGGCTGCCCCTCGACTTTACAAAGCATAATGACCTTCTCCGGGCACTCGTCTTTCCTGATAACATGTCTGTACTGGTGAGACAAAGTCTCACCAGCCTGGCCTCTAAGGGGCGTTCTGGTTGTGTTTCTTCCAAAACACAGTTGTTTGTTCTGCTGACAGTCTGGGACACTTGCATTAGTTTTTGCTAGCACCATAATTCAAAGACATCAGTTTTTCTTCAGTCTTACTTATTCAATGTTCAATATTCATACATACATATAAAATGATTGAAAGTACCATGGCTCAAGGCTGGGCACTTGTAGACCTCAAAGTACCTTGTTTGATCTTCAACACTGTGAAGAGATGATCTTGTGCAGTAAAGTTACTGAATGCAGCATGTCTTTTGATCTCTTGAGTGCTGCTCACTTCTAAGCAAGACAAAAACCTGGACTGCCATCTTGTCTTTGTTTAACTGACAGGTGAGTACCCTGATAATAGTTTTCAGCAATAATTTAAATTGATTGGCCATATTGATATCACACATATGACAGAAAGAGCTCACATACTCATGGTTTTTACAATGTGTTTTGTTATAAAATGTCTTATTCAGACTTTAAAGCTAACTCACACAACAAGGTGGTAGCATGGTGTCATGGCAGGAGGATGTACACTGCAGCTGAAATGTTGAATTCACACTTCGGTTTTTCAATTCACTGCTGAATAGCAGGAATGGTGCAATGAAAGAGAACTGATTATAAGCATCTGAAAAGAGGTCAAATGCATTTGAAGACGTGAAGTATCACAGAATTTATTCCAAAGGTCAAAGGAGATGTTTTATTGAAAATCTTCAAAGCAGTTCTGAAGTTTTTCAAGTGAGCAAATTGT
>NW_022103928.1:3052681-3057355 GCF_000313985.2 Echinops telfairi | reverse complement strand
TGAATATTTCATTACTTAAAGATAATGAATATGAAACCCATTATTTAAATACTGTAGCTTTTTCATTTGGGCTTATGTACATACAAAATGATTATTTTTTAAAATACCCTATATTTATTACATGTGTTCTATATTTTTCTAGTTTTACATGTACACATAAATACATATAAACATATATTATGTTTACAAAATAATATTTGCAATAGACAGATTTTATTACTTTTAAACATAATAAATACAAATATTTCCCAGGTGATGAGAATACTTTTTTATAAGTATTCTTCTAAAATATTCCTCAATATCTCTGCATTACTTTATATTTTATGTGGATATAACAGAACTTAGTTGACTAATTCATTATTATAAAAATTTCCACACAATTTATTTCTGAGCATATCCTTAGGGAAATACCCTAAATATGAAATTTCTTGGTCAGAACCCATGTTTTTAAGGGCATTAAATACATCTTACTGATCTGTTTTCCAGAAAATGTTTATCATGCCCAGTTTACAACCAGGCCATTCTCTCTCACTCTGGACAATGCTGGGTCTTAAAAATAAATGCTATTCACATTAGACATTACCAATATGATATGTGCAAATAATGCCTGGCTGCTTTTCAGACTATCCTAGTCAGTGATTGCTGGAATGTCTATCAGGCTTCACAATACTCTTGGAAAACCTTTACTGTATAAAGAAAATACGTTTCCAATCTTTCAAAGGATTCATTTGGAAGTAGGTCATTCAGGAAGATCAACTGAGTCTGTGTTATGTTCTAGGTATCACCCAGATCACTACTGAAGTCACCCTGTCCTCAGAGATCCAACTACAATTAGTTCAAACCAAACTCGCTTTCTCTCAGAAGTATATTATAACACAGCTATCGGGATCCTAAGGAAGCTGTGCATTCAGAGTAACCACGCCTACTTATTCTCTGCTCCTCTGAACTTTGCACCCGCTTGAATCACATCTTCAGACTTACCCTCTGCTCTCCGCACTGCAGTGCTCCTGTCTCCTATAGCAAATCTCCAAACACCACTCATGCAATATTTGGATGTGCCCAGCGGGCCTGTCGTGGGGTGAAAATTGGAGAGTGTATACCCCAATTCTCAGTAGTAAGTGACATTTATAAATTATGAAGTTGAGAAATGAATAGAAATTAAACTAGCTATCTCCATTCTTCAATGTCATGCAGCTAGCACACCTGGACTTTCTCACAGACCCAATTTGTCAGTCCCACCGTCCTTCTCTTTGTACCCTGACTGATCGTGTCCTCATTGTATCTTCTCACTCAACTCCCTCTTACACTCTGTTAACTTCTTGTAAGAACAGTTTAAAGATTGCTGCTTTTTCCTTTCAATCTCAAAGTCATCCAGCCAGAACCCAGGGGACTTCACCCTGATAAGCTTCTGCACAAAGACAATCTTCTCTCAGACAAGAATTATATGAATAGCTTTGAAGATAACAGCCCTCTTTCTCGGTTTCAAAGAATGCTTGGCTATACCAAATGGAACAAAATCCAATCCCTGCACTCCTAGCACTTCAAATGTAGCATCTTTTTCCATTCGTACTTAGGATTCAAATTGCCTTAATGGCCTCCTGACCACCTGCTGACTTTATCTCCATCTGTGCTCCCGGGGTTTTTATACCAAAGAAAGATTTTAAAAGTTGGACACAATGAGCATATACTTTACCCAGGAGCCCTGCGTTCAATCTGGGGTACCAGTGTCATTTTGACTGCCTCCGTGACTCCTGCATTTCTTCCCTGGCATACGTTACTGCCTCACCTTTGATCTAAGGTCAGAGCTGCCTATTTCGATACACTAGTCTCCACTGTGTATGATACAAGCCAAGAAAGGTTGCATTCATTCAACTTGAGTCCTGTCTTTATCTCATTTACCATTTAGAAAAAAACTCACTAACCTATTGCCATTCTTACTCAGCACATTCAGAAAGAGTATGTATTATTTAGAAAGCATTTTTTGGTCTCAGACACTGAACAATATTATCTTAAAGAAAAAGGAAGGGAGGGAGGGAGTGCTCACAAGGCTGCCACTGGGAAGCTCAGCAGTAGTATTAAGTACAGAAAGAAAAAAAAACAAACGAATTAACACAGTTCTCTTGCTCTGTTCTTTTGCTTTCTCTACTTTCTTGTTACTTTAGTTCTAGTTCTCTAAAGGAGCAAAATCAATAAATCATACAAATACATAAAACTTAGGTTTATTTTAGGAAATGGCTTACCCCATTGTAGGGGCTGGTAAAGCTCACATCTGTGGGTCAGGCAATATGGTGAAGACCCCTGCTGGCTCACATGATAGCAGGGGTGACAAACCTATCAAACCTATACGCGTGCAGGTCCATCAGTGAGCCTGAGGCTTCAGATGGTTCAATCGTGAACCATTGTGGAGGTTGACATCGAAAATATGAAGCTCAAGTGACTGGGCAGAATTTGCTTCTGACTTGCATCCCAAGAAATGGAGATCAGGTGAAAAGCACACTGTTAGGAAAAAAGCAAGATTTGAAAGAATTGTAAAGGAGACAGGCCATAATACTAATGAAACTCTATTTTAACTCATTGGTAGCTCACATCAGATCACCAGATGGATAGTGATTTTTTGTGTTGCCTGAGAATCATAGGCTAGCCTAGTTGGCACTTAGCATGAACCCTTATGCTCCACCTCGGAGGTGGAGGTAATGTGGGGCTCACATAGGTATTGACAACTTCATGCTTACATTATTTGCAACTTAATCACCAAAGGGAAAGGATAACTTTCTCTCATAATCCATAAAACAATTTTTCAAGGACAGTATTTGGCTCAAATTGGATCATGGTGCAAAGAGGGAGGCAGAACTATGATTGGCCACTTTATCTGAACCACAACAAGTAGGCGGCCACTTTGCATCCAAAAAGAAGAGTGTAATATAAGGGGTGGCAGGTGCTGAGTAGGCAGCTGTAATTGACTCAAAGAAGGGATTGTGGCTTAGTATTTAAAATATTGAACGCAAAATCCAAGTTCCTTATAACTGTGGTTCCTTAAAATCCGTTTAAATTTCTTAAAAAATTATATATCTTAGAAAAGTCGTTCAAAATACAGTTTATTAGTGCTACCTCATTTTTATTTTTATACAAGCTTGAGCTGTGTAGTAAACCACCAAGTCAGATCTGTCAGCACCGTGGGGTGCTGCTCTGTTAACAGATTTAGGAAATCAGCAATAATCCACAATTTTGGAGGCTTTCTCCCAGATATATCATTCCTGAGTCTACGAGGTAATAAGAATATTAGACCCAGGTAGATAATACTATCTAAATTCATCATAAAAATGATCACCGTCACTATTAATGGTTACACAAAATCATGTTCCAGGATTTCACACTCATTGAAGAGGAAATAAATGGAAACGTCTTGCAAAGATCATTTCAAACACACAGGGAGCACAGCCTGAGTGTTGCCTTCAGATACATCCAACATATAGATGAACAAGAACTATGAGAAAAGAATAAGCAGAGATGAGTTAATTAATGGAAGAAATCATGGTAAACAACTTTGGGAGATTTGTGACAAATGAATGCAGAAAGAATTCTGTAACTCCCAAAGTGAAAAGAGAGGGGATGGGTCTCAGCATTCCAAATGGAAACGATGAGACATCTCACTGCATTGAGCTTCTTGCTAGCTTTTATACACAACAGACTATTCACAATTTAAATACAACTATGTGTATTATTTATTGGTTTTTAAGGACTCCATTAGTGAAAGTGTCTCTTCCTAGATTATTTTAAAAGAAAGTTTCTAATATTTTTATAATAGATTTTCTCTTAAGTCAGAGAATCCTAATGACATTCTTGTTCCTTAACACCTTAACGCAGTGGTTCTCAACCTTCCTAATGCCATGACCCTTTAGTCCAGTACCTCATGCTGTGGTGACCACCCAACCATAAAATTATTTTCATTGCTACTTCACAACTATAATTTTGTCAATGTTATGAATTGCAATGTAAATATCTGATATGCAGGATGTATTTTCATTGTTATAAATTGAACATAATGAAAGCACAGTGATTAATCACAAAAACAATATGTAATTATATATTGTAAATATTTATTTCTAATTACAAATAAATGAAATTTTGTCTTGAAGCATGGGGTAGCATGGGTAATAGCATGGGTAACGGTCTTAATATAACAACAGTAAATTACATTGCTACATTTTGTGACAGTATGCGTAAAAAGCCAATGTCAGTGTGAAGGTTGAGGTAGCTTCTTTCTCATCAGATCAGAAATTCTCAGGGAAGTCTTTGCAAGGGTACATCAAAGATCATCTTACACAACATGTCTACTTCTGTATTTAGACTTGATAACCAACATACTGGAAAACCTTGTTTCACAAAGATACGTGGTTGGAAATGGAATCAGAAGGTGCAACACAGTCTCAGACAACAGGATATGACTGCAAACACCTGATCCAGAATGCTGTAACTGGCATTGTAGAGAAATCAGTTCTCACTGTATCACTGTTAATAATCTCAATGAACTCCTCTTGGGCTGTCTCAGGATGATCTTCAACTTTGACTGTGAATGGGCTCCTGACAAGCGCAAATGGGGCCTCAGGTAGATTTAGAAAGTATGATGAAATTTCGTCTGCAAGCATGTACACGTGTTCTTTCACAGAAATTATC
>NW_022103928.1:3049988-3051216 GCF_000313985.2 Echinops telfairi | reverse complement strand
TTTTTTTTTTTTTACATACCTGTTACCATAATAAGGGGACAGTATTCACATCAACCACAGTTGAATATAAAAAGACTGATCAGCATCCAGATTAGTTTCTATGATACAGATTGTTTTTTTGAAGTAGTTGGTGATTTTACATACATGATTTTACATTTATAATAATTATAATTCATGAAGTGTGGTTTTACCTCCAATACTGCTGCTTTCAACACAGTAGCTGCTTTTAACAGAGAAGCTGCTTTCAACACAGAAGCTGCTTTCTACACAGTAGCTGCTCTCTACACAGTAGCTGCTCTCTACACATGTATGACTGGTCCACATAAGTACATTATGGCGCCAACCCCATCACATACTCCTGTATTTGTACAGGGTGTATGTGATGGGGTTGGCGTGATGATTTCATCATGCTGGGTACTCATTTGTGGGCATGTCTGCATGTGGGAGGACCTGCCTGGTTACAGATGGAGAAGCTGTGTCTTGGTTCCTAAGACCATTGGAAATATGTGTTTTCTGATGATCTTAGATGACCCCTGTGTAAGGGTTGTTCAACCTCCACAGGAGTTGTGACCCACAGGTTGAGAACTGCTGCCTTAAAGATAACTTGTGCATCAGATTTTCTAAATGTCAGAGTTCATTTAATTTCTTAACTGCTGCTGCCATGATGGCCCATTGAAATCCTTGACAGCTTCAATTTTTCTCCATTTATTATGATGTCTATCCATCCAGTTGTAAGACTTTTTATTTTCTTCACAAAAAGTCATACTGAAGGCTTTTGATTTTCATCACTAAGTGCTTCAAGTCTTCCTTAATTTCAACAACCGAGGTTATATCATCAGTCTGTCGCAAGTTGTTAACAAGACGTCCTCCAATTCTGATTCCATATTCTTCTACATATCATCTACCTTCTCAGATTCTTCACTCAACATACAGAATGAATAAGTTTAGTGAGAAGATACAACTCTGGTACACATCTTTCCTGATTTTAATAAACTAGTTTTATTTTAATAAACCACTTTATTAAATTTTATTTTATAAGCTCTGTAACAGTGACTGCTTCTTGATCAATGTACAGGTTGCACATGAACACAATGAAGTGTTCTTGAATTCCTATTCTTCAAAATATTGTCCATAGTTTTTTAGGAACTAAATGGTTGAATATCTTTGCATTGTCAATAAAACACAAGTAAACATCTTTCTGGTATGTATTAGTCTGGGTCCTTTAGAG
>NW_022103928.1:3046653-3048343 GCF_000313985.2 Echinops telfairi | reverse complement strand
CTGACTGGCTCATCTCCTCCCCTTCTGTAAGGGGATGTCCAGTTGCCCACAAATGGCCTTTGGGTCCCCACTTTGCACTCCCCTTCACTCACAATTATGTAATTTTTGTTCCTTGGTCTTTGTGCTTTGTCTTTTCAAGCAGTCTTAAGCTCTTTCTGTACTTTTGTCATTTCTTTAATTAGCTTTAGCTTTAGCTACTTCCACTTTCAAGAGCAAGTTTCAGAGTCTTTTCTTATATTCACTTTGGCCTTTGAATTCTTTCTTTCTCTTTTATTTTTAAATTATCCTATGCTTTTTTGTTCATTATGTTCTTAAAGTTATTCCATATCTTGATACATCTTCTGTCATTAGAATTCAGTTCATAAATTCTGTTCTTGAAATATTCACTAAATTCAGCAGGATATACTCAATCACTCTCCTGAATTTGTTTTAATTTTCCTCATCTTCAAACTGAACTTGCATATGAGCAATTAGTAGTTTATTCCAAAATCAACCCTGGCTGTGTTTTGGCTGCTGGGATCGATCTTTTCCCACAGATGTACTAAACTTGATTTCTTTGTTTTCCACATGGTGTGGATCAGATTTATATTCATTTTATTTGCTGGGAAGAAGTCATTATATTATATTGCAGTTATTTGCCTGGAAGAAGTCATTGGTCTTTCAAAATTCTACCAGATAATCTAGCTTTATTTGTGTCACCAAGACCATATCTTCCAATTGCCGATCCTTCCTTTTTGTTTCCAACTTTCACATTCCAATTCTGAGTAGTTATCAATGAATTGCATGTTTGATCAATTTCAGACTGAAAAAAAGTGGTGAGTTCTTCAATTACTTGTTGGTTAGTAAAATTTGTCTAGTTGTATTAACTGGCCTTCCTTGAAGACACATAGATATTATCTTATCACTGACAGCATTGCATTTCAAGTTAGATATTGAAATGTTTCTGTTTTCTTTTTCGGTTGTTGTTGTTGACTATGACACTTGAATTTTACCTGAATTATTGTTTCCAAGCCAAATAAATAGACCCTATCTATATAGTTTGATGTTAGCAATAGCGTGATTGAAATTCCAATCTATTCCCATTTGCAAATACATCTGATATCAAACTTCCTGTCTCTTGTTTCACTTTGATGGCTTCCAATTTTTCTAGATGTATCTTTTATATATTCTACCTCATACCTTCATTTTCATAATTCTAATTTTGAGTCATGTCCCAGCGCTTGAAGTTCTCCAAAGCCCTGCTCCAGCAATGATTTGAAGGTTAAATGTCCTTTGGTGAGGCAGCACTTCCCTAGTCATATTCTGATGGTCTTCTACCTTGAGAAGCTTGTCTTCTGGCACTACAACAGGCAGTGTTCTGCTGGTATACACAGATTCTTTCAAGGACTAAATTTTCATATTTTCATAAGTAGACTTCTTCCTCTTCCCCAGTCTGTCCTTAGGGTGTAAGTTCTACTTTGTTTTATTTTATAAAAATAATAGTACTGAGAATACCTTATTAAGCATATCTAAATTATATAATCTATATCTACAAGGGGGTACGCCCCCCACAAAGTAATGTAAAAAAGCTTCGCTGGGTGGAAGGTTTCGTAGTACACATTTTTTCCTGCTAGGCAAACATGTAGCAACTCACTCTGAATTAGTTTACCCAGTGATTTCAGCTGGGAAGTTTCTCTCTGGCCACAGTGAA
>NW_022103928.1:3033301-3044954 GCF_000313985.2 Echinops telfairi | reverse complement strand
TCTGTGTTTCACCACCCTAAGCGGCTTCTCTAACTGAAGGAAAAAAAGTAGCCATGTAGCTCAGAAGCAGCAAAGCCCACATGAAAGAAGCACACCAGCCTGTGTGGTCACAAGGTTTTGAAGGGGTCAGGTGTCAGGCATCAAAGAACAAAAAATCATATTGTGGGCCCACCTTCCCAGTACAATCACTGAAGATAAATGTGTGCATAAGCAAATGTGGTGAAGAGAGCTGATGGTGCCCAACTATCAAAAGATATAGCATCTTTGAAGTTCTTAAAGGCTTGAAGGTGAAACTTCTTTTTGTTTCCTAAATGAAGAGGGTCATGAAAGGACAGCAATTTGATGACACAGAAGTGAAGAAAAAAATGAAGGAGGTGCTGTCCAACATTCAAGCATATGAGTTTGAAAAATGTTTCCAAGAATGGAATCACAGATTTGACAAATGTGTTAAGTGTAGTGGGAAGTATTTTGAAGGTGATACGGTTGTTTTGCAAAATAAATGAATAAGTACATATCTTTGAAAAGAAACTTCCATTTTGGAGGGGGTTACCCCCTCATATGGTAGTCTTCACAATAGATCAAATACATGACTAAACTACTGTTTGCTGCTCTTGAACTGTTGTTGAGTCCTAATGGCCCTAGAGTATCCGGCGCTATAATGTTGTGTCACTATTTTAACTTTTCATAATAACTACTCAATCTTTATGCTGAGAAAATAATGTGAGATGCTGTAATACAGGAAGAAGAATGCACATCAGAATCAACAAAATGCTTATTACCAACTTGCAATATGTAGATCGCACCACCTAGCTTGCATAAAGCAAGGAGGAATTAAAGCACTTGCTGATGAAGGTCAAGGGTTGCAGCCTTCAGAACGGATTGCAGCTCAATGTAAAGAAGACAAAGTCCTCACAATGGGATCAATAGATAAAATCAAGAAAAATGGAAAAATGTCAAAGTTGTTAAGAACTTCATCTTGCTTGGATCCATAATCAATGCTCATGGAAATAGCAATCAAGAAATCAAATGATTGCATTAGGCAAATCTGCTTCATAAGACATTTTTACTGTGTTGATAATCAAGAATATTTCTTTGATGACTAAGGTGCTCCTGATCTAAGGATGGATATTTTCAGTCACCTCGTGTTGTGTGGCAGTTTCACATTAAACAAGGGAAATAAAGAAAAACCGATGTGCTTGAATTATGACGCTGGAGAAGAACATCCGAACAACCAATTCTGTCTTGAAAGAAGTTGAGCCAGAATGCTTCATGGAACTGCGGGAAATGAAACTTTGAAAATGTAATCAGGAAAGACCAGTTCCTGAAAAAAGAAATCATGCTTGGTGTTTTAGTCCAAGCATACTAGAGAAACAAATCTGAGACACTCATGTGTATAAGAGAGAACTTTAAAGAGCAGTTGTACTTTAAGGAAACATCCCAGCCCAGTCCAGAACAAATCCCTAAGTCCGATATTATCCCATATGTCAATACTAGTCCATAAATTCCTCTTTAGACTCATACAGCACATGCAATGATGCTGAACGCAGGAAGATCACAGGCAAGTGGGTGGAAAGTCTTGTGGATCCAGTGGTAGTGGAAACATCTCAGCGCTGACATGCATCTCCATGAGGCTCCTCCAGTTCCAGGGCTCTGGCTGCATCAGTGTAGTTCCATGTGGTTTGTCAACAGGAAGATGACAGGAGGAATACAGGAGTTCACAGATTTCTCAGGAGAAGGCCAGGCCCACACGGAAGCCTCATTGGTTATGGCCTGATTCGCAGAGTAGACTCCACCTCTTCACAAGTTAACAGGATATTATGTAACTGCCACACTTGGTAAAAATGGAATGATAGCAAAAAAACGGATGACCCTTGGCATGATGGATTAATACAGTGTCTGTAAGAATGAACTTAAACATAACAACAAGTGTGACGGTGGCTTAGGGCATGACAATATTTCACTATGTTGTGCATGGTGTTGCTTTGATTAAAAACTGACTGAACGGACACCTGACAACAACAACACCTCTTTATGGAAGCTGGCTGCTACATCACCCTCTCGTGCAGCAGTTGGTGGGTTTGAACCAGTGGCCTTTAAGGTGACAGCTGAACACTTTAACTACAACACCCCCAGGGTTCTTTATCTATGAGACAGATCCTAATACTTCTTTTCAGAATTGAGGAACCCAAATCATAGAAAATGTAGTAATTTATCCATGGTCATACACCAATAAATGGTGGAAACATGATTCTCATTTTTACTTTTTGACACCAAGTCTGAGTCAATTGGACCATTTATTTATCCTTGGTTTCAGGAAGAGAATTGGGTTTCAACTCTGTGATGATTGAGTTTGATTTCTATAAAATAGGGAAGGAAAATTTGGTTTCTAAAGACAGGGACGAAGGATAGGTAAATACAAAAGACATAGTTTTTCTTCCCATAGCAGCATCATTTGTCTAATAGAAAAAGAACTGCAAATGTTTGAAAGTTCAATGTAGGACTTAATTTAAATTAATCTAAAATTTGAATTGAAGAAGTCTGTGAGGCAAATTAATTTTGGTGGGAGGAAATGTATAGTCTTTGAGACTGTTATAATAAAGGAAGCTACAAAATGGGAAACTAAATGAACCCACTTAGGACTATAATTTGTTCTTTTTCTACCCTCTTCCAATTATGATAACTTTACATTTTGATTTAAAAGCATATAGTGACTGCATTGCTGTTTAGGATTTAAGAAAGATAGGCTAGGGCTATACGATAATGCAAAATTATAAGTAATTTAAATATGTTAGAAGTTTGGGTCATCTTAAAGTTACTTGATTTGTATTTAACCCCCTGTACACAAAATTCACATATATGCATTAGAGTTATACATATTCTTATGCATGGCCACAAAGCCACACTATACCAACATACACAGACTCATGCATATTTACAAACACACATGCTTTTTGCTGAAAGCATCAGAAATTGACGTTTCTTTCTATCAGAATCAAGAGTGATGAGGCTTTCCAGATGAGGAATTCCCTTTTCCGTCAGAAAAGCCAATCTTTCTTTATTCTTTGTGCTCAAACTGTTTTGTAAAGTCGATTCTAAACCACATAAACCTCACCTGAAAGCAATGAGGATAAGAAGCAAAAAAGAAAAAGATAGAAATATAAAAGCACGAAGTCAAGCTATACAATCCAGCATCATAAAAAGGGCAAGAATGGGCACCTTCTCCAAACCTGTGTGTCTGTGTTTCACCACCCTAAGCGGCTTCTCTAACAGTCATTGTTATGATAGTCAACTTTTTAAGTGGCACATATATGACAAGAGCAATCATTTTTACTTTCACTGCTCGGCAATATTTTGGAATAGTATTTAAATAATGGCCATAAATGTAAACCTGTCTCTTTCCAACAACATATTGAACTTATTGGTGCAATATACTAGATTGAAGATTTTTATATTCTGCAAATATTTTCATATGTTTTTCCATTACTTGCCAAAATGGCACCCTTCTGAATATTTTGAATGGAGCTTAGTGGGAAAGCAGATGAGCAAAAAAAAGCAGAGTTTTCACTACTATGTTTTGGGAAAATATTTTATTTCTCAAAATTCTGTCATCTTTTGGACTACGATAGGTATAGTAGATATGTTTTAAAGGCAAACTGTATTCACATAATAATGAATTATTTATTTGAAACATTCTATGGGAAGACAACATCAATGTGGTTAATCCAAACATAACTGATGTTTTTCCATAATGCTACCTAAATTTTATGTGCCATATTTCAACAAGATGCAACTACATTAAGGAGCTGTTTCCTGTCTCTATATGCATATTTCGCATTAAGCCCTGCTGACCCAGTGGTTGTAGCACTGGGCTGCTAACTGAAAGGTCAGTGGTTCGAGCACACCAACTACTCTTCAGGAGAAAGTCATCTTTTTCCATTAAGATTTTCGTTTAGCAAACTCCATGGAGCTTTTCGAGTCTGTCGGTCACTATAAATCTGAATCAATTTGGCAGCAGTGGCCATGGTTTAGGAATACTTCCTCATCATTGCAATAAAATTGACTTGCTAAGAGACGGTTACACTTACCACATTAGACACAGTGCTTATGAATAGGCTTAAAGCAAAATAAAATCTATTAAACATGTAAGCAGTAGGTGGAAGTGTGTATTTTTAGACTAAAATACAGATATGTTTATTTTTATTTAAAGAGCATTTTATTGATGGCTCTTACAACTCTTATAATAGTCTACACATCAATTGTGTCAAGCATATTTTTACATATGTTGCCATTGTTATTTTCTAGACATTTATTTTCTACTGAGCCCTTGGTATCAGCTCCCCCTCCCCCCACCACCACTGTGACCCCTTGGTAAAATATAAATTATTATTATTTTCATCTTACACCAATTGCTGTGTCCCTTGTGCTGCAATTTCTGGTGTTTGTCCCCCTAGAGGGGGGAGTGGGTATGGTTATGTGTCAATCATCGTGATGGTTTCCCTCTTCCTCCCCTGCTCTCCCACCTTCCCCCTACTCTTCTGGTATTGCTACTCCCATTCCTGTTCCTGGATTCTATGTTTCTTGGGCTCTTATCTCTTAGCTGTACCTATGACTATGCTCCAGTCTAACCCTCAGTGAAAGGCAGTACCGGGGTAATGATAGTGGGGGGGTGTAGACTCTTCAAGGAACCAAAGGAGTATTGTGTGTTTATCAGTGCTTTACTGCACCCTGATTAACTCACCGCTTCCCTGTGACCTCTCTGTGAGGGGATGTCCCATTGTCAACAGATGGACTTTGGGTCTCTGTTTGGATCCCCCTCTTTCTCAAAAATATAGTTTTTTTGGTTTGTTTGTTTGTGGTCTTCTCATGCCTGTTTCCAGGTTCCAGCGACACCTCATGACCACACAGGCTGGTGTGCTTCTTCCGTGTGGGCTTGTTGCTTCTGAGTTAGATAGCTGCTTGTTTAATTTCAAGCCTTTAAGATCCCAGACGCTATGTCTTTGATAGCCAGGCACCATCCGTTTTCTTCCCCACATTTGCTGTGCACCCACTTTGCCTTCAGCGATTGTGCCAGGAGGCACAAATTCACAGAATGCTAGGGTCTTAGAACAAAGTGTTCTTGCATTAAGGGAAGGCATGAGCAGAGCATCAACTACCTCATTGTATTGAGTAAAGTCGATCAACTACCTCATTGTATTGCCATATAAATATATGTACATAGGCCAATACCTGTGTTTTTATGAATATTGACACACCTATGCTTATACCTCGATCCATTGCCTTGCTTCCTAGGTCCTTCCTCTGTTTCCTTTTACCTTCCTCCTGCCCCAGCATCATGCTCGCCCTTCTTCTACCTCTTAGTAACCCCACAAATATAGTTATGCTTTTAAGTAATGGCATTTTATGCAATGGAAGCATATTGAGTTAACTATATCTTTTTTTAGGTAGAGATTTTTGGCAATTGAAATTATGTTATAGTAAGGTTTCTCTTCTGGTTTGAAAAAAAACAAAACAAAACCCTCTTTTGTTTATTGTTATTTTGCTGTCAAATGCAAGGTCAACCGTTCAAGTGTATCCTTCATAAGAGAAAGATGAGACACTCTGCTTCCATAATGATTTGCATTCTCAAAGCCTCTATGGAGAAGTTCTGCTCTATCCAACAGAATTACTAGGAATTGCAATTGACTTCATGGTAATGGGTTATAGTGCTTTCTGAAAAAATTTTCAAATTAAAACATTTCCCCACATATAAATACAAGTGGGTACTCATCAAATAACCATGAAAATTAATTTCTTTCACTTATTAAAGTGCTACTTTCTTCGAATCAATTTTATTTATGAACTGTAAACTCATCTGAGAAAATAGCACAATGCTATTCATGGCCCTATACTTTATTTTCAAAATATAAGCTTTGACATTTTTCAAGTGTCACATCTCTCTATATATTTTATGACAGAAGACGGATAGTGCCTAATAAATAAGAAAATTTACGTTTGATTAATTGTCAGTTAGTGAGGGTAAATTAATTTCCTCCATATTATAATTTTCCACATGTAATGTCTTAGGTTGAGTTCTCCAGAGAAGCAAAATCAGAGAGAGAGAGAGAGGAAACTGAGAGTCAGTGGGAGAAGAGAGAGACAGAGAGTGAGAGACAGAGAAGAGAAATTTAGTTCAAGGAAATGGCTCACACAATTTTAGAGGCTGGCAATTTCCATGGGTCAGATGTCAGGAAGGAGGCTTTTCCTGATTCATGTAGCTTCTTCAAGACTGAGAAATGTAAGGCAGGTAAGAATGCAAGCTTTGGGTAGCAAGATTTGGAGTTTAATGTATCTTTCCCAAGACTGGCAACAATAAGAAAAGCCACTGACTTATACAGAATCATTTAATTTTGAGATTGGCAAGCGATATGGCATACCACTGTCTCAAGTCCCAAGAATCTGAATGCAGGATCCTGAGTCAACAAAAGGCCAGAAAACTTTGCCAGAATATCCCTGTATTCTGGATCCCTGAACTGGATGCAGGCTACATAACTAAAGAAATTCTGTTTCATTTGATTTCATAGCAGATCTTAGCATGGAAGTAATTACATTATGTAAGATCTCATCATGGAAGTAGTTACATTAGATTAGATCACAAAAAAATGTAGATTGCTACATAACCATCAACCCGAATCATAACTGCCAACCACAGGGAATCACTGTTCAGCTACCTTAACACACAACTTTATACATTATTTCACATTTACAATTAATTATGTATATACTATTGTATAAAAATAGTTTTTAAAGGTACTTTTGAAATACTTGCTCTTAACTATTTTACTAATGTTATATAACACTGTGCTGACCATCTGTAAAGAAGATTGACACCATTTACTGTCATTGAGAAGAAAGTTATAGCATTCTAAAATATTTACACTTTGTAGTTGTCATCCTAACTATTTCTAGTTGAACTTTCTGAACTAGAATTGGTAGTATGTACAAGACTGAATGACACATATTCTAAACTATGATTGTTATTTTCTATCCAGCCAAGTCAATGTGACGCAAAACTTTTCACTGTGTGGATAGTCACTAAAGTCACTTGGTTTTCAAATATTGATTACAAATCAATACCAGGTTCCAGTGAAAATACCAAGAAAGAAGACTGATTATAGTAAAACTTTTGTTTACCAACCTTGAAAGCAACATCAATATGTTGAAGTACATCAATTACAGAAACAGCATGGAAAAATGGATACATTTTATTTCAAAAAGTTTAAAAGATCCCACATACTATAAGTGGGAAATCTATGCGGTGTCATTACTTTCTGATTCTTGAACTATTTTTCTTTAGTGATTAGATGCAGAAGTTTTGATGTAGAAAATAATTAAATTTGGGTTTACATTTTAAAGTCTATCCTGTCTAGCTCTGTCTAGCCTGTGTCAATTTCCTGATGTATAAAATCGAGACAATATTACCTATGTCATATTTTTTAAGGATTATTGGGCAAATATATACAATCATATACTGCTCAAGCTAAAAATCAAGGGATAATTAATTGTAATACTGTTATTGTTATTATTATTCAAAATGTCTTATATTGCTTGGTGACTTGTAAATCAGGGAATTTTTCCACTTAGATATAATATTAATTACCAACTATCTATGAATGCCTGGTAAAGACTTGTAAGAATAAAGTCTAATAAAGAGAATATGACAATATATTTTTGTGGTATGTATATATAAACAAATCATATGCATTTCAACAAGGTTTGCATGTATGATTCTGTGATATAAATTATGTTCATCTTGTATATCACACATATTTCCAATTTCCCCCCATCACTCCTAGATGAAGCTCATTACCCCTTCCACTCACTCCTAATAACCACTAATAACTTCAGTCTCTCTATTTATGTGTACTTTAGGTATTTCATGTAGTGGGGCCACACAATACTTTTCCTTTTTGTGGCTGACTTATTTCACTCAGATAAAGTTTTCAAGGTATAAGTAAATTATTCATGCCAAATGTTAGCTGTAATTGCTAGGGTTTTCTTAGGCAGAAAGTAGGGGACAGGGGCATCTGCCTGGAGTGGTTTCCAAGCCAGCATGGAAACTCGCCTTTCAGCTTTCTGAAAAATATTAGAAAACCCATTTCCTTATCAAGTATTCAGCTGAACTTTTTTTCTCATTGTAGGCATATGCATTTGTGTACCTTCATATTAATTATTCTTCTGTTGTACCAAACAGAGAATCTATTAGGGAGATATTCCGTGACCTCATTGAATTCCAAGGAGTTTGAAAATGAAGGGTACGAATAAGAGCACATTCAACAACTTTTGCATAATGGTTTAGTTGCCAATATATTCTAGTCTCTGACTTTTGAGTTGAAGTAGAGGGAATCTAATTAGCTACACTTAAGTAAGTTGTCTGCCTTTGGACCAATGGTGCGCCATGACTAATGTCTCCTATCAGTTATATGCTCATTAAGAGTCTACCCCTGTGAGTAGGGTAGCAAGTTTTCAGCAATGAAAACAGCTGGACCTCTTAGAAGTAGTAACTACCATATTGGATAATGTAGAGCATGTTTCCATATTTATAGAAAAATCTACAGAGTTAATAAAGAGTATTGGTAGTCACAATGGCAGAGGAAAAGGAAGTTTTGGTAGTGTTTCAGATTAGCAAATCAATGCTTTATCTCAGAAGCACCACTGTAGCTCACAATAAATAATGACCCCAACAATTTTCATGGCCCCACCTGACATCAGTTCTACTGTGGAACGAGAAACAGGAATCAAAGAATATTTGTTGAACTAGCACTCATAAACTCAACATAAGCTAATGAGCATTTACTACAATAGAACAGTTAGGAATCATGCAATATTTTTAATTTATTTAATTGGGAAAATGTTCACAACTTATACTTCACATAAGAGAACAGTGTGTCATTAATTATTCAGAATAATTACATCATCCAAGATGTACAATAAACATATTGTGTGTGTGTGTGTGTGTGTGTGTGTGACAGAGAGAGAGAGAGAGAGTAAAACTTTAGTGGCATTTTGTTACTCTTATATAATAGTACTTGAGAACAGTATACTAAATATTTTTTCTGCTCTCACAATATTGATTGAGTATGCCAATATTATTTTTATAAACTAAAAGAAAATGTATCTGGTTTTAGATACAAGAAACACAATTATGCTGTTGAGAAACCTGTTTTACTTGCTAACTCTCTGACAACAGCCATAGTAGTAATATTTGTAAACAATAAGTGCCAAATATTCTGCTAGGTCTGCTATATAATCAATTATTTAATTTTCCTCACATTGGAAATTTACAGAAAATTAATTGTTTGATAGATGGCTGAAAGTTGTAAGGCTATATTAAGGTAGACATTGACTCAACTCAGGCATTTCTGGTCAACTCACATTACAAATCTACATACTGGGTGACGAGATAATTCATCTTTAATGCATCTTACGCTTCCCCTTATCACCACAGTACAAAGAACCATAATTAACGAACACATTTTAGAAATTCAGATTTTCCTGAGACCTTTAATCTCTTCATGAATAAGTCATCTTACGGAAGTATCAAGAAAAGTACATGTGGCTAATGCTGTTGATTAGGTCACAGAGGTAGCTATTAGCAGGGCTATTGCAGGGGCTTAGATTTCCTGAGTACTGTAGTTATTTACATTTATATGAACAGAAGTAAGGATGGTGATTTGATAGCTACCTGAATAAATGAATGAATATATAGATCCATTCATTCATGCATTCACACATTAATTTCTTCAACAGGTATTGGAAAATGTTCATCATTCTAAGCCTGTGATAAATCATTCTAGATTAAATATCATCTCTATATTTACAGATTATGGAATTAATTTTGACATTAACATTTTGTGAAACTTTGACTTTGTTTTTTATCTTTCAAGCTTTGAGAGTTTAAACAAATATTCTACTCTAAAATTAATAATATTTTTCATGCACAAAAGAACACAGGTGTTTCTTTAGAATGGGCAATGTCATTCCAATTTTGTAGATTGTTTAACATTTTACTCTCATGAACAAATATGATACTCTAGGTCTATTGCTAAGAAAACTTTGTGGTGCTCATGGGCAAGTGCTAGACTACTATCTGCATGGAGGGCATTTCAAAACCACTAGCTTCTCAGAGCGAAAAAGATGACGCTCTTTGCTTCCATAAGCCCCAGAAACCCTACATAGGGCTCCTGTGACTCAGAATTGACTCAGTGGCTGTGGGTTTAACCCATCATTGTGCTACAGAGTTTTCTAGATTTAAACTGGTAACCCAGAAGTGATTTTCTAGATTTAAACTGGTAACCCAGAAATGATTCACCTGACTAGTTACAATCCAGGTACTTCCTGTATTCTTAAAGGAGTTGATTTATTGCTGCCAACATATTGTTATACATTTCTTCAGTCACAATATATGCATTGTTGGCTGCTCAAACACTTATTGTTCATAGACCTTGATTCTGAAGTAGCCCAATGCTGAGCCATCTCCTTGAATGTTCAGTTTAAAAAAATACTGACTTCCTTTTCTGTCAGATGCCCTACGTAGAAGCGTGACTTCGTGCCATGTGCACAGGACAGGCATGGCCTTTGCTTTTCACGTACAGCATTGCATTTTTCTTCGTCCTCTTTAGATTGTGAGAATGTTCCCATTTTTTTGCAGGTTTTCCTTGGAAATCATTAAATCTTAATCCACTTTCTAAAATTTCATCTTACTATGATCGTCAAGTTCATTCAAAATAGATTTCTCTCTGTTTCCTACAGAAGAAAAAGCAACCTGTTCTCTAAACTGGACTGTACCTTTCACAAACTATCAGACAAGAAAGGAGGTTGTTATGTGTACACGGCATTTCATTTATACCTCGACTGGAGTTTTGTAACTAGGCATCATTCACATAAAGGAATGTTTATGATACCTACGATACATTTCACATAGACCATAATTTGTGTTTCACAAGTATGTGAACATTGAGGTGGAGAGGTAATGCACAATATGTAATGGCCACTGGATCAGTCCAAGGCCAACGGGTCTGAAATGTCATCCATACTTATCTAATGCTCATGCCCTCTCTGTTTCCTTTGCTCTTTTCAATATTTAAGTATATCAAGAATGCAAGGGTGTTAAAAAGATATTCCTTAAGGTAGATCTTAGATGAAAATAATAAGCTTATGACCATCTGTGAAATAATGGGATGTTTTGGTGGCAGAGAGCTAAGTGGGAAATTTGCCCAAGGACTGAATACTATAAATCGTCATTATTATACCAGCATATTTTCAAATTGACCACAGCAATTGATCATATTTATGTCCATGTTTACTTCATGATCATATTTATATTCTTGTTATATTATTGTCTTATTTTTTGTCATTATCATTTTGCAAATGACAATGAGACTTTTTAGAAATCATTTTATTAGGGGCTTGTACAACTCTTATCACAGTCCATACGTACATCAATTGTGTAAAGCACATTTGTACATTCAATGCCCTCATCATTCTCAAAACATTTGCTCTCCACTTAAGCTCCTGGCATCAGCTCCTCATGTTTCCCCTCCCTCCCTGCTCCTCCTTCTCTCATGAACCCTTGATAATTTATCAATTATTGTTTTGTCATATTTTGCCCTGTCCG
>NW_022103928.1:3026284-3027542 GCF_000313985.2 Echinops telfairi | reverse complement strand
TAAATGTCAACAAACAGACCTTGAACTATTTATAGGCTTTCCTTTTTTTGTCATTTGTTGTTGTTGTTTTGTTTTGTTTTGCTCTGTCTTGTTTTTCTGCATTATCTCTGTAGGTCTATCCAAATAAGATAGGCAGGATAAACAATCTGGAGGAGAAAAAAACAGGACTGGTAGTTCCCCGGGGGACATAAGAGAGGGGGAGGTTGGGCAAAAGGAAGTGGGTGTTAACAAACCAAGGGACAAGGGAACAACAAGTGATCCAAAATCGGTGGCAAGGAAGGTGTAGGAGGCCTGGTAGCGCTTGATCAAGGGCAGTGTAACCAAAAGGAATGACTGAAACCCAAAGGAAGGCATGATTGTGGGACAAGATGAAAGTAAAAGGAAATAGAGAAAAGCACTAGGAGGCAAAGGACATTTATAGGGATCTTAATACAGGCATATACATATGTAAATATATATACATATGATGATGGTACAGTAGATCTATGTGCATATACTTATAGGTTTAGTATTAACGTAGCAGATGGACATTGGGCCTCCACTTAAGTACTCCCTCAATGCAAGAACACTTTGTTCTATTAAACTGGCATTCCATGATGCTCACCTTCCCTACATGATCGCTGAACACAAATGTGCGCATAAGCAAATGTGGTGAAGAAAGCCGATGGTGCCCAGCTATCAAAAGCTATAGCGTCTGGGGTCTTAAAGGCTTGAAGATAAACAAGCGGCCATCTAGCTCAGAAACAACAAAACCCACATGGAAGAAGCACACCAGCCTGTGTGACCATGAGGTATCAATGGGATCAGGTTTCAGGCATCAAAGAACAAAAATATCTTATCATTGTGAATGAGGGGAGTACAGAGCAGGGACCTATATCCCATCTGTAGGCAACTGGATATCCCCTTATAGAAGGGTCTCAGGGAGGAGATGAGCCAGTCGGGGTGCAGTATAGCAATGATGAAACATGCAACTTACCGTTAGTTCTTTAATGTTTCTCCACCCCCACCCACCCTGCCACTATCATGATCCTAATTCTACCTAACAAATCTGACTAGACCAGAGAATGTACACTGGTACAGGTAAGAGCTGGAAACACAGGGAATCCAGGATAGATGAACCCCTCAGGACTAGTGGTGAGAGTGGTGATATCCAGAGGGTGGAGGGAAGGTGGGGTAGAAACGAGGAGCCAATCAAAAGGATCTCCATATAACCCCCTCCCTGGGGGACAGACAGGAGAAAAGGGGGTAAAAGGAGACA
>NW_022103928.1:3019950-3024727 GCF_000313985.2 Echinops telfairi | reverse complement strand
GAGTGGTAAGGTGACTTATCTAAAGTTACACATGAAGTGTGCTGTGATGATGTGTCCCCTAATACCCAAGCTTTCATCATTCTCATTTTATTACACAAGTCTTAGTTTATATGTGAGTTCTACTAAGTGGATGTATGGACTACTTTGTGAGATTTGTATCCTGAATGACCTTAAATATCTACTTGCACTCAGAATCCTTTCTTGTTTTTAGGTGTGGACAATTGTAATAAAACTATGGACTTGTGGGATAATCATAAAACTTTGATCCTTGATTCACTCAGAAAAAAATATTAACAACCACACATTTCTTTGTCATTCGACATTAAACAATCTACATTTTTAATCACCTTTGTCTTTTGGGGGCTTTGGAAGCTAGTTGCCTTAGGGGGCTGTATTGCAATGAATTACTAGGCATGATTCTTCTAAACATAGGTTTTATAACTCCCACTGAATTTTTTTCCTGATGGGTCTCAGTAAGAGAGGTGGGGGGAAGATGCTGATAAAATTATATGATTTGGTTGTGAGTGATTGTGAGTGTAAAAATTTGGAGCTCTAACATAGGAACTGGTTAATTGTGCCATCCTGCCATCAAGACAGAAAAATCAGAAGGGGAGCACGTTCTTTGGACCTCCAAGATTTCTGTATATTGAGCCAACTCAACCGAGGGAGAGAAAATTGTGACACCAGAGAAAAACAGCCCCTGAAACAAGAGCTGGAGCGTGAGACTAACATATGGGTTTCCTGATTCACGGAGCAAGTGAACCTGAGTGTCTTCCCGTGGAAGGCCTGCTTGTGAAGTGAGATATTTCCAGGCATGTACTTTGGAAATTATGTTTCGTGACCCACAGAGCTAGAACTAAGCATCTTGGAGCCAAGGCTTATAGCAGAGTATCATGCCCTTCAGTTATTTATTGGCAGCACTAAAAGAACTCTGTAACATTGTCCAATCAGAGTAGAGGTCAAGGAGCCATGTGACTGTGAGCCAAGGACCAGAGAGGGGTGTGCCTGAACACAAGGAGGAGAATAGGCTGCCCTGACTGAAGAACTGTGATGTAGTTCTGATTCTGATTTTTAATTTGTTAACTTCCCTAATAAATCCCATAATCGTGAGTATCGTCTGTGAGTTATGTATGACCATTCCAATGAATTCTTGAGCCCAGTAGAGATGTAGAGTTCTGTGGAAGGGGTGATTGGTTTAGAACTGGCAAGGAAAATTGTTGGGTGGAGGCCTGTCTGAACCCTGCCTCATAGGCTAATTTTTGCCTTTGATGATTCTTGCTTCTTGTCAAGTCAGAGGAGGTTAGATGCTCCCATCATGGCATTTTTCACAGGAGCATTTATATATATATGTAAACACAATTTCAAAGTATCTTTAATTATTAGCAAGTAGACTTGTCACTTTAGAAATAAAATTAAAAACAAAAGAGGTTGTTTATCAAACACATGCTGAAGCCTATGAAGAGGAATAAGGTTTAATCCATTGAATACAATCAATTGAATTTATTAAAAAGCAAGAATTCATTTGCATCCAAGCTTTGGAAGTCACCATTGTTTAAATCCATAATTCAAATATAATCCTATCCATTCCTTAACAGTTGAATTTGCTGAAATAAGTAACAAGAATAAACAGTCTTGGATTTGGGTTTTTTTGATAAAGATTGTTTAGTTTATGTTTGAGTAAAAGTGCAAATTTGAAAATTATTCAAATATTAACATTATTTATGGCCACTTAGGATGTCTGATTCTACAGTGGCTGAAGCATTTGTCTGTTAATCAGGTCAGCCACTCAAGCCCACTAGTCACTCCATGGGAGAAAGCTGTGGATGATAACCTAGGAAATCCTACAGGACAATTCTACTCTGTCCTATAGAGTCAATGTGAGTTTGAATTGAAGAATACAGTGGTTTGCTAGGCAACTCACTAATATTTGAAATAGATGGTTGAGCACTCTGTTACTTACAAAATGCTTTTAGGTATTTAGTGATGATGAGTTACTGTTTGTCAGCTCCAACTCATCGCAAACCCATGCAAAGTGAAGTGCAGGAAACACTCTGTGCACCATCCCCCCAACACCCCCAGCACTGAGTGTCTATTGAACCCTTGTGATCCATAGCACACAAGCCTCCACTGACAGACTGGTCGTGGCTGCTCATGAAGTACATCGGTGAGGAATTGAATCTAGGTCTCCAGTTGAGGATTAAACTACTTGTTTTTTTGGACTCAGATTTTACCTGTTTGCATGATTTCTTTATTTTTTATTCTTTTTTCATAGAGAACTGGTTGAGATCATAGACTAAAGTATCATAGCATATGTGAGGGGGCTTCAAAAGCTCATGGAAAAAATGGAAGAAAAGATAATGGGTTTTTTAAAAGGACCTTTCTGAAGCTCCCTTGCGTAAGAATGAAAGCATTTCGTTGATGAAAAATATTAGAATTGGATTTAGGAAATCTGAGTTTTTCTCTTTTGCTGGTATCAATCAGCTATAGAAACAGGAAAGAGTTTATATATGTAGAGTAGTAACTGCTGCATTATTAGCTTTGTAGGACACAAATAAAAAGAAGCCATATGTTAATAGAGTTTATACAAATAAAAATGCCCTACACATGCACTTTGTTTCTGTAAAACCGCATCTCTATTTGTTAGACAATCAATAACTAAATTGAAAGCCAAATAACCTCTTTTAGGTACATGCTGGTGTATAAATACATCCCCCATTAGCATCACAGAAAGTCAGGTTTGGAAAGAGTCTTAAATTATTTTAGTCCAACCACCCCTCTGTTGCTTAGATACATTCAGCAGAAGTGGAAGTTATATAACTAATCAAGTTATTTGACCTAACATGCAGACAAGGTGTTCTAAGGTGAGTCTTAAATAGTCTTACATCGTTAATTGAGTCTTAAATTACAACATATGGTAGTGTTAGATTAAGATGGAAGTTTTGAAACCAGGAGAAATATGACTATATGCATGGTGGTTTAGAATGCCAGTGCTACATTGCTCATAATGGTGTGGACCAATGTTCCTGAAGCGTAAATGCCATTGATTAGCTTGTCTTGTCTGACTACCTTTAGGCTGTTTTTTATTGGAAGCTAAAGTTGCACATTGGGGATTAAGTTGAGGATGGTGGGTTGCAGGGGGAAATAGAAAGGAATGCTTCCCTCATGTGTTGACTTCTGGGATAATTTGCTTATGTGAAATGTGTGCATTCTGGGATTCAGTTGGACCTACATTTATTTCTAATGATCTTAAAAATGACTCCCTACAACCCTACGATCTGTTGCCCCCAATCTATGTGAGCACATGCCCTCCATGTGCGAGCATCCTCTAGGGTTCTCTGTATTTTATTGTATCTCAGTCATTTTTTTTCAGATTCAGCAACCTTGCTTCAATATTGCATTGACTGAACATTTTCACTTCCTAAACATGCTCTTGACATCCTGCCATATAAAAGTTAACTAGCTCCTTTTTCTTCTTTTTAGTTGCTGTGCTAGCTTTAGAGACTATTAAGAGTGAACGTGCGGAGTTTAGCCTGTAAATCAGGTCACAGCTTGATGACCTCATTTGGAGGCGCTAAGAAGATAAATAGCTCACTGGAGGCCAGACACACACAGACACTCTGCTTTGTCTTCCTGCTGACAAGCCACATGAAGCTACACTGATGTAGCCAGAGCCCTGGAACTGGAGGTTCCACGTGGAGACCCATGCCAAAGCTGAGATGCTTCCACCGCCACTGGATCCGCAAGAATTTCCACCCGCTGGCCTGTGATCTTCCTGCATGCCCCATCATTGCATGTGTTGTGTGAGTCTGAAGAGAAATTTATAGACTGGTATCAGACATATGGGTTAATATCGGACTTATGGACTTGATCTGGACTAGGCTGAGATGTTTTCTTAATGTACAATTACTTTTTGAGATAAAGTGCTTTCTTATACACATATGAATGTCTCTGGGTTTGTTTCTCTAGTCAACTGGAACTAACACAGTTGTAATTCACCTTTAACTCTCCAGCCAGTGATAGGAAAAAAAACAACCAAAAAACCCCCCACCATCCCTCTCCTTCCGTAGTACTGCTGATGCCTATATAAATTCAAACGGCAGTTTAAACAGGTGAAACCAGCACATTACCTGGAAGTCTGAACAGAAATTTGATATTTGTATGAGGATCAAATGCTCTGAGCAGAGTTCCATGCTTTCAAACACATTTCCTATCAGCCTACTATCCAATCGTGCCAAACTTAGTATTTGGCAGGCAAATTTCATTTATTTATTGGACATCTGTTGAGAAGTTTTTGGCAAATAATTTCCAAATAAGAAATCCACACTGCATATTCCTTAAACACATAGCTATTTATTAAAATTTATTTTTGAAAGTTTTGCATGATGCCTTTCCTGTCTCCACCTCTCAAACTAGACATGATCTGGTTCAGAGGGCACACGCTCTGCCCGCCATTGACTTTTGTGCTTTTCCAAGAGTCATCATGCAGCTGCCAATGGTTATCTGGATTCCTGACTTTATATCTAGTTCTAATGCCAGGCCATATGGAATATTACATACTCTTTCTGAAATTGTCTTCCTATCTGTAAAACGGGGTTGGCAATCATATGTATCTCTGAATATTGTGGAGGAATTTTGAGTGCTAAGGCAGAACATGTATCATATAAACAATTATTAAATATTAGCTCTTATTGTCTTTTAAATCCTTTTATTTTGACCAAGTGTATTTTTCATAATTTCTTTTTTTTCATTTTATTGGGGACTCATACAGCTCTTATCA
>NW_022103928.1:3016951-3018886 GCF_000313985.2 Echinops telfairi | reverse complement strand
ACATGTAATTTTACATATATTTACATATTACATGTAATTTACATATTACATGTAATATTTACATATTACGTAAGTACATGCCTGTATTTAGACCTATATAAATGTCCTTTGCCTCCTAGTTCTTTCCTCTATTTCCTTTTGCTTTCCTCTTGTCCCGCTATCATGTACGGTCTTCATTCGTGTTTCAGTAATTTTTCTAGGCTACGTTGCCCTTAATCAAACCCCACCAGGCATCCTATTCCCTCCTTGTCATTGATTTTAGATCACTTGTTGTTCCCTTTTCACTAGGTTGATTGACAATCCCCTTCCTTTCCCCTGCCGCTCCCTCTCCCTTGTAACCCTGGGAAATGTCGGTGTCCTTGTTTTCTCTCATTTCACTGAACTTTGCTTTCAATGCCTATGATTTTAAAATGAGCTGCAGTGAACACTGATAAATAGCCTGGCTGCTAACTGAAATGTCAGTTGTTTGAACCCACCAGTTTCTACAAAAGAGAAAGATGCTAATGGCTACTTCTCTAAAGCTTTAGAAATGTATAGGGCAGTTCTTCTCTATCTGAAGCATGGTTGTGAGTCAGAATCAATTCCATGGCAGAGACCTGTTTTTTTTTCCCAATTGTCTGAAACAAAAGGAAACTATGAACTATTTCTGAAACCACCATGGACTTTGTGGTCATAAAGATCTGGGTTCAAATACAAATTGAAATTTAGGGTTTGATGCATAACACAAGATTTTTCATATATGAATTTTGAATAACACAATTAGTGAGGTTATTAATTTATACAAATGAAAGTATATGAAGAACTGAGACCAGTGTCTGCCACATAGTTCTGATATACAACTACAACAGAAGAAAACATTGTCTAAATCTCCACCACTTTTCCAAATCATAGCCATGTTTAAAGCCACTATTTTGTGTTGATCCCCTGTCATTGAGAGTGTTGCTCTTTTTTACTGACCTGCTTTGCCAAGGATGATGTCCTTCTCCAGGGACTTGTCCTCCTAATTACAAGTCCAAAGTGTATGAGGTGACATCTTACCATCTTTGATTCTAAGAGACATTCTTTTTATACCACTTCCAAGACAGATTAGTTCATTCTCCTGGCAGTTCACGGAGCATTCCTTAGTCTTCAACAATACCATATGTTAAATGCATTGATACTTCAATGTTCAGTATTCATTATCCAGATAGTGCACAGCTATGAGCTTACTGGAAATATCATAGCTTTGATCAGGCACGAAACACTCTTCAAAGTGACATCCTTGCATTTAACATTTTAAGATAGACTTTACAAGATATGCGCTCAATGTAATAATCTTTTAGGTCTTGACTGCTGAGCAGTATGAGTTAGGCGCTGCGCTGCTTGTCACAAGGACAGCAATCCAAACCCACCTGGTCATCATTGGGAAAAAGACGAGACTTTCTGCTCCTGTAAAGACTTACAGTCTTGGAGACGAGATAAGGTTGATATTCCTCAGAATCAACTTGAAGACCATGGGTTTGGTTTGGTTTCATTTGACTTGGTTACTTCCATGGGCATTGATTGTGGATCAAAGTAAAACAAAAATCCTTGAAAACTATAATGTTTTATTCATTTATCATGGTGTTGCTTATTGGTCCAATTATGAAGAATTATGTTTTCTTTATTTAGAGATGTAATCTATTCTGAAGGCCGTATCTTTTCTTTTCATCTCTCAGTGTTTCAAGTTCTAGTCACTCAGCAAGCAAAGTTACGTCTGCTGTAGATCTCAGGCTGTTAATGATTCATCCTCCAGACCCGATGCTGAATTCTTTTTCATATAATCTAGCTTCTTGGACTATTGAATCAGCTGCACATTGATTAAATATAGTGAAAGGATAAAACCTTGACTAACAGGTTTTTTCCTTCTGATGTTAAACCACACGGTATCCCCTTTCTCTCTTTTGAATGTCTGTG
>NW_022103928.1:3011252-3016317 GCF_000313985.2 Echinops telfairi | reverse complement strand
ATCATAGGTTCTTGATTATATACTACTTCCTACATGGTCCCTAAAAATTTAAGCTGTAAATAGGAGCCCTCATGGCCTAGTGGGCTATGCTTTGAGCTGGTAACCATAAGACCAGCCATTCAAATCCACAAGCTACCCTGTGAGATAAAGACGAGATTGTCTGCTCCTATAAAGATGTTTAAAGTCCCAGTAATGCAAAGGGGACAATTCTGCTCTAGCGTATAAGGTTGCTGTGAGTCAAAGTCAATTCTACAGCAATGAATTTGGTTTTATTGGAGTTTAAAAGGGTTGAACATTAGCCAATTCTTTTTGGTACAGTGACTGTGTACATTCTTTCTATCTTCCCTGATACTCCTACATCATTCAATATTTTGTCTATAGAGTCTTTCATGGCTGCAGTACAAAGCTTGTTTTTTTCCCCTTCATTCTTTAAAGCTTAAGAAATGCCGTGCATGCACTACCATTTTGGCTTCTAGCTCCAGGTCTCAGGATATCTCACTTTAGATCTATTACATCATCATTTCTTCTATTCTCCTTCGATCTTCTACATCCAAGAACAAGTTTCAGTGTCTCTTCTAATATGCATTTTGGTCTTTTCTTTCTTTCCAAAAATTTTTAATGACCTGTTGCTTTCTTCATAGTTGATGTTCTTGATGTCATTCCTGTGCAATGAGTCAAATACTTTCTTGAAATGAATTCATATTTTGGATAGGTAAATTCCTGGTTGTACTGTGGTCTGCGTGGGCATGCTTTAATTTTCTTCAGCTTCAACTTGAATTTGTACATGAGCAATTGATTGTCTATTCCAGAGTCAGCACTGACCTTGTTCTGATTTATGATATTGAGCTTCTCCATCATCTTTTTCCACAGGTGTAGTTGGTTTGACATTAAGTGTTTCCCTTGACCAATCATATCAGAAATTTGATATGTAGGAAGGAGAATGCGTTCATAAAAGATAACACAAATCTTTAAGTATGGTTCTTTGATGACCCCTTTTAGTGTTCCTTGCCCTTCATTTTCTGTAAAGGTAAATACAGCCAACTTGAAAACTTTCATTTGAAAAGGATTTCTTGCTTACATTATCTGCACTCACAGAATTATTTTCTTCTTTTCTTCATATCTGGGGCAGGGAATTTTGTTCCTCCTTGACTCTGAACTTCAAAATAGTCCTGTGTGTTATCTAGGGCAGTTATAACTATAATTAATTATATAAAAATATACTCACTTTTAAAATGAGAACTAGCCCCAGATTGGTTATATCAATTATCAAAGGGATTGGTAGCGGTGTTATGAATCTAGGTCTTCAGACCCCAGATTCAGTACTCTCTCCTTTCTAAATCACATCAACTTATTGTGATTGCAAAGGTTGCATGCTCAAGGCCATTGTGCAATGAATGGAGAATTTTTACTTTTATATGAAAAATGTGTGTCCGCTCAAATGAACTATTCTGACAGAGTCCATAAATATCAACTTCCCCAAGCAAAATAGTGCTTTATTACATTGGGGATACGGACAATTCGACTTCAGACCAAATACTGCTATAGCAAGAGAAGAAAAAAGCTTCTTTGTTGGACACGTGTGAGTTAAAATAAGCATCTCTATACAGTAGGCTTCATTTCACTTTGATTTGCCCTTAGAGTTGCTAGCACAGCATTCACCCTTTGCTTAGAAAAATGCACGTTTTCAAAGATAAACCAATTTTAAAAGTTCAAAGCTCCTTCTATAGTGAGTCTACAAAGTCAGCATCAACTTGTAAGATATACATGTTTTAGAAACCCCCTAATTATAATTCTAGTTAGAACTCATTTCTGGAAGATAAACATATTGGATTTTTTTTATTGTTGTTGTTGGTACATTTTTATTTTGGGCCTTTCTCCAAAGTACTAAATATAGGTTCTTATACATGACAAACACTGAAAAATTATTATTCACTGACTTACTGAACGTATGCTTTATTGAGCAAAAACACCTTGCAGTTTGTTGGAAGCATGGCACTCAATACTTCTCTTTGTAGACACCCATGAAAAGCAGCTCTCAGTACAGGGTAGGGGCTTACTCCTGCTTGTATGGTGACGGAAGAAGTAGACAGCGAGTGCCAGGTAGGCTTTCGACCAGGGGTTTCTTCCTGGATTGCTTAGGGGTCCCAATACATTTTATAGGTCTAATACACTTTATTGGCTCTGCAAGTATACCCCTGCCAATTAAAAAAAAAAACAAAACTTAATTCTTATCTGGTAATTCCTGGTGTGAGGTACGTAGCAATACAGTTAACTCAACGAATAAAACATCACAAATCACCAGAGAATTGTGCACCCACTGCTTTTTTTGTAGAATCAGCGTGAAAAGCTGACCTGTTGCAGCATTGCTGTGGAAACTCACTTCTCCACTCCATGTGGACTGTGGGTGGGATGAACTTTTGAAACAGCATGCTGCAACTGTAAATTTCAAGTAGGGGGTATAAAGATTAAGAATATTATATTGCCTCCTCCTGTTGGGTATCTATAAATATCTCATGCAAGTCACCACGGGTGACACCCATGAACGATGTGGACGAACAGGAGAGGCAAACCCTGGGAGTTGAAGATGAGAGAGTGAAATAAATCAGATATGTGAGAAGCACAAGACGCTTCCAGAGAAAAGAACAGGGTGGATAATTGTATCCCAGTCATTGGGGTGGTCATTTATTGAATGTTAGACTTCTTAATGTCCCACTGGAGTCATCTTATTTGTCTTTCTGGAAGATTCCAGGATATAATATCTGTCTCTACCACATTTCCTGTCCCTCTCCCTTTACTATTTGATAAATTTTTCATTTTCTTGAATTTTTCTTACAGGATTTACAAACACATTCATTTTGGCATCTCTTTGTGTGCGTGTGTGTGTGAATATGCTGTATGTGTGTGGATGTAATTTCTCCCTATAAAAACATCAGGGCTGGAAAAGCAATGATAAGGGAAAGAATCCGCTTCTATGCTGAATAGCACACTAGATATCTCTTTTCTGCAGATATTTCAAGCCCAGAAATCACTTTTGTATGTGTTTATTGTCTAATAAAGGCATGTGATTTATAGGGAAATTTGTATAGGTAAACCAGTATCATAGGATAATGTGTACTACTAGTGTTATGGGACTTTTTTTATAAACAAAAAGTGATGTATGCTGTTTTGGCAAAACTTTTTTATTTCTATTCCAAAAAGATAGTGGTTGTCAGTTACTAAGACTACTTTTTTTTCTTTTAGTGGATTTATTTACAATTTCTATTAAATTTCCAGCAAGAAAATATGCAGAATTTGCTTGATTGCCACAAAGAACAGGGGGACAAAAAGAAATACCAATCAGAACACGGGGTGGGGGGTGGAGGTGGGGGTGGGGGATGAAGAAATACCAATTTTTGAAAATTGTCGACTCTGGAACCCTTTCTACAGACTGTGCTCTTTGTACATTTGACATCATCTTCTTAAAGACGAAATTTCACAGAATTTAGTGTAGAATGGACCACTGTTTACCTTATAGATGCAAAAAAAGAAAATAATTTCACAGATATAAAGCTGCTAAACCGGTATATTAATTATACATACACTTCCCATTGCTGTAATTAGAGGTGAGAATCATCTCCCTAGCAATGATCCTGTACAAGCCTATAATTACTAGTGCTCTTGAAAGGTACTATGTATTGCAAGTAGAGAAAAGAAATCATATGTGATCAGAGTTTGAATTTGCCATGTTTTAGAGTTCTGTCTAAGAATTAAACTTCATGCAGGAGGCTAAAACAAGCTTCAAGCTTAGTTTATATGTAAGCAGTTTTCTCTTTGGCAGGTTTAAAAACTAGCAAGCACAATGTACAGATAAAATGAAAACACCTTGTTCAGATTGCTAAAAATCTGAGCTGTTACGGGTAATCAGATAAATCTTGTAATTTCAATATATTTAACAAAATCGTTTATTTTAATGTGATGAATGTCTCTAAGTTAATAATGAAGCAATACAATTAGTATAATGGTTATTATACCATCTGACTTCAAATTTCTGATTATGCAGAGTTTCAAGTACATTGGCACTGTTAAGTGATAAATCACTTAGTTCAAACCGGAAGGTGATAATAATTTATGCATGAAATGACTGGACTTCTTTCCAGGACTAATGAAAGAGAAATAACAATTATTAAACTCCCCATCGATATTAAACTGGAAAGTTTAGCTCTTTATAAAATATACTGATGTTTACAATAGGAAATTAATAATAGCTTAAAGGGTCATTTTTTCACTTTAAAGGAAAGATTTTAGTTTGAATCATCTAGGTCCAATGCATTATGCTTTTAAAATATATGCACCAATTCAAATGCCCTCTACCACTTGAAAATTGCTGGAAGCATTTCATCTGAACGTCCACATTGTCTCTAGTACACTGTGGCCATTTAGTTAAACTGAGGGAACAGAAATTGTGTTCTGTCAATTGTTTCATTCATATTATTTCCCCCAACAATCTAATTGCTAAATTGACATGGTGCACTTGACTTGTCAGAATGTCAGGCCATCTTTTGTCCTGCTTCTGCCTTGTTCGACCACTGCACAGCCTCTCCTCCTTCCTCCTTACACCCTCTCCTTCCACCGGCCCCCACCCCTCATTTAAAACAGACGAAGACAACTAATCTGTCATTTGTTGCTATGATATTTATAATGTTAAAACTGGAGATTTATTTTCTGATTCAAGACTTTGAGTGATCTTCCACAACTCTTATTACGAAACACTTAAGATGGTGTCTTATTCTCAGAGCTCTCTTAGGCAGGGCAGCAGGCTATTGGTCTACCACAGGTATGGGCAACATCCAGTCCTCGGTCCATGTAAAGTCCTAGAAATCATGACTGCCAGCTAACATTACACACCTCACCAAAGAGAAGCGGTTCCAACCATAGTATGAGGGGTGAGTTAATTAAATGCTTGACTAGTATGTTCTGTGAGTGATGTTATAAATATCCAAATGGCCCGTGGCAGAAAAATGATTGGTTCTCCACCCATGAATTTGGAGTAGGATGAGAAGATTGTGGCAGATATCTTATTGTCTTC
>NW_022103928.1:3004284-3009867 GCF_000313985.2 Echinops telfairi | reverse complement strand
TAGCATAACCTTGCTTGCTGGAAGTGAGGAGGACTTGAAGCACTTGCTGATGAAGATCAGGGATTGTAGACTTCAATATGGATTATGACACAATGTACAGAAAACCAAAATCTCCACAACTGGACTGGTAGGTAAAATGATAAATGGAGAAAAGGTTGACGTTGTCAAGGATTTTCTGTTGATTGGATCCAAAATCAATGCTCATGCCAGTAGCAGCCAAGAGATCAAAGGATACATTGTATTAGGTAAATCTGTTGTATATTTACCTTGCTAGGGTATTCCTCTAAAAACTAAGGTGTGCCTAATTGAGGCATGGCATTTTCAATCATGTCATATGCCCACGAGAGTTGAAATACGCATTGAATATGGAAGATCGAAAAAGAGTCAACACATTGGAATTGTTGTGGTGCTGGTGAAGAATATTTGAAAGTGCCATGGGGTGCCAAAAGGACAAACAAATCTGTCTTGAAAGAAGCACAGCTAGAATCTTCTTTAGGATTCAGGAGGGCGACACTGTTGTCCCATGTACTTAGTCATCAGGAGAGACCAGTCCCTGAAGAAAGATAGCATACGTGGTATACGGGGCAGTGAAAAAGTTACGGCCCTTTGACAAGACAGGCTGACTCAGTGACTGCAAAAGCGCGCAACGATGTTTGCGCATGAGAACAGTTGTGAGGACCAGGAGACACAGGAGTGCTTTGTCCTGTTGCACATAGGATGCCCGGGAGTCAGAGCAGACGTAATGGCACCTAGCAACAGCATCCTTTGGTATCAGCAAAAGTGTAGGTTATCAAAACTTCTTTGAGAAAAAGCATATATGTTTTGAAAGTTTTATTATTATAAGTTGCTAGAATATATGAGATATTTTTATTTATTACCAGCTAGTGAGAGTATTTCAGCCAAAGTAGCAAATTGCTTTGGTTTTCTAAACTGAATATTTCTTCCAAATTTATGGATGATATTGAAGAATGATTTTAAGTAACCCGATAGGTTAGAGATTCTTTTTATCCCATTTATATCCCATTCTAATTTATGTTCAAGTAAAACATAAATACTCCTTAAATTTCAAAATAACCCCCAAATACAACTTTCAGCAGGCACTCTATTTGCCAGTTAAAACAATGAATATTGAATATTATTCAGTAGCAAGAAATGCTCACTCACACTCTCAAGTTTACTGAAAAGAAACTAACATCTGTCTTTCTTTGAAGAGTTGATGAGATTTAATTGAGCTTACGAGATGGACAGGGCTACTGTCCATGAAAAATCAGCAGGTTAAAGAGACAACGAGGGCATCCTTGGCGCTGGCCATGTTCCACATCTGCACTGTCCGGGCCTTCGACAAGCCAGCACGCCATGCTTCCACCCCAAAGTGGTGACCAGAGGTCGATGTAGAACGTACGAGAACATCTGTTAGTAGGTCTCCCTGAAAAATGGGAAGGGCAAGTGCTTACGTCTTTCAGAATTAATTTGATAATGAGAACTCCCTCTGAAGCCTCGGATGGCTTGACATTGAATAGCACAGAAGAGCAAAGCGTCGTGGGAATCTCGAGGCAAATTAATACCGTGATGGTAATAAGATGCAGTGCTAATGCCTCCTTTACTAATTGCTAATGTAATCATAACTCAGTAAGAATATGGGAACACATGAAAGTACATAAGGGAAAAATGGCAGCCTTATTAATTATATCAATATGAGATACAGCACTATATGTGAGGTTGAAGAAAAACTTTGTTGTTAGTGGGTTTTTTGGTTTGTTTGTTTTTCATTTTTATCCCTCCATCACTGAGAGAATTGCTCTATTTTCAAAAATGAGTTCTGAAAAAAAAAGAAAACTACAGCCTGTACTTTGAAATCAGGTGCAATTATCCTATCAGCAATTGAAACCGTTCCCAAATTAGAGGAAGCTTAATTTAAACTTCCGAGGTCTCAGTAATTGGGTTGACTGTTTTCTAGTAAAGAGGCTGCGTTTACTGAGGTGGTCAATTTCCCAATCTTGTGGATGTAATCTTCAATAGAAGGTAATTGGGGAGCATCTGTGGTAACATTTGGCTTACAATTGTGTGTGTGTGTGTGTGTGTTTGTGTGTTTAAATTAATTACTAATTAGAAGGTCGGTGCTTCAGCTCCACTAAGTGGATTTATGGGAAGAAGACCTGGCAATCTACTCCCATAAACATAAAAGCTAAAACTCTGCCACGTGGCATCGCTGTGAGTGTGAATCCACTCAACAGCATCCAATTAAAAAAAAAAGCAGTGAGTTAAGTAAGGCCTTAAGTGAACCTAACATTAATCTGAGTTCCCTACTATAGTAATTGCATTAAAGTTGCTATCATCAGCTCATCCTTTTCATAAAAATTTTATTCTGGCATATGTTAGCTCAAATAAAACAAACAGTATATGTTATGTGATGATAATGGCAAGTGGTGGCAAGGAAACATTATTATTTTTGTATATTGGATAGTTATTTCTAAGTTTTCCAATATCCTAATTTCAACGATATACATGGACAGGAGGCCTAGTAAGTGGAAGACGGTTAACATCATTGAAGAATATGCATGATTGTTTGGTATCTCTATATTTAACTCAGACATTTTCAGGAATGAAATACATTGTCTCAATTATGCACTAGTGAAGGAATTATTTTCAAGCATGCCTTTTGTGAGAGGAGTTTGTTTTTGTCATTTAGGGTAGTACAGGGTTTAGCGACACTGAGGAGAAATAAAGGCCCCAAAGAGATTTTACTTAAAAATCTTCGAAGTTAATCAGAAAAAAATTTGGCAGAAATAAACCAGGTTGGTAACTCACAAATATTTTCCCTTAGTATAAACCTAGAGGTGGAGAAAGACTGTAAAGATGTAATGAAGTTAAAAATATAAAATGTATTACAGATAAAACACTTGCTGAGTAAAATAAGGCAAAAATCTTACTATGTTGAGCAAAATGATCCATCTGTCTCTCACTTGAATTAAAAAAGGATATGTCTGAAGACTGTTCCATGTTCTGCTGTAACAATCACCATGGAACACGGGGACGGAGAAGATGTTGATTAACTAGAATGTCTGTCAGCCAGCAAATTGAGGTTTGGTAACTCACTTGATGTATGGCTACAATACATACATGTTCTTTAAAGACATTGTTTTACATGATATTATTTGTAAACATTCAGCACTTCTAGAATATCCTAGCTTTTTAATAATTCTGTTAACAAAAGTTTATAATTATGGGAATAAGATATGCTGCACAAATATATTTGACTCTTGTTGCTCCTTCTCTCTCAAGTCATTCTTCTTTATTATCTTCTCAAGATTATTTTCCATCTTTGTTGTTATAGAAAATGTGACTTCATCCCTTTCCGGTGAGCAAGATTGAACCAATAACTACATTTCATCCCTCTGGTCTCGGGAATGGTGAAGTGAGAAGCACATCATTCTGAGCTCAGTCACTCAAAGTAAAACATCAGGGACAGTGCATCATTATGGAAGAAAATACCTTCTGGTATGAAGAAGGAAACATACCTTTGAGGCCTGTGGGGCCATCTTGGCATCACCGGGGCATGCGTATTAGAGTGAAGTTGGTGCTGAAGAAGCAGAGCAAAGCTGCTGGTGGGAATGATATTTGCAAGATATCATATCTATCTTAGATTCAGCTCCTTTTATAAATTTAAGTTACATAAATCAACAAAAAAATCTTTAATTGTTAAACAAATATGGATGTATTCACCGTCATGGTACCATAGCTGACACTGGAGAAAAACTAAACCTTTTGTAATAGATGAGCTAATGGATCCAACGCTTCACGTCCTATTCCCAGAGCCTCATGATACGTTACGTGATAAAAGAGAATTAAATTGAAGTTGCTACTCAGTTTTCCTTAAAATAGATTATTTTGGGTCAAGGTGTATTGAACGTAAGCGGAAGGGATCTTCAATGTGAAAGTATACAGAAAAATCAGTGTCTGAGTAATGCATCATGGAAAAGACTTAACAGGCCAGTCATTAGTGGCTCTGAACATGGAGGAGTAGAGATGAGAGCCTAGTAAGACAGGCATCCGCTCCTTTGGAAACTTGAAAAGGCAAGTGATTTCCCCCGAGCATCTCCTGAAGGAATGCAGCCCTGGCAACAACTTGATGTTAGCCTAGTGACACCCATTTCAGACGTTTGCACTCTAAAACTACAATGTATTAAATGTGTGATGCCATAAGCCACAAAGTTTGTGGTAATTTTTAACAGCAAGAATAATAAATTAGACTACCTTGGGCTATCAGTCCCCCTGGATAACTTCTCATATCTGAACTTTGGTTTAGATGCCCCTAAAATACCCTTACCCACAGCACCCTGTCCTTAACATTTTAAAACATATGCCCATCCAGGTCTTTGCATTCTTGAAGCATTGGCTGTTTCCAGCATTGGCTGCTCGTCTTGCTATGCTTGAAAAAATGAGAATACGTAGAGCAACCTTCCTTGCCTTTTACTCACTCATGAAGTTTTCTATTTTCTTTCAATATCTTTTGAATAAGCCCCATGTGATTGCTTGTGTCCTTTGAGAAAAATATATCAATATTATTCCTTTGGACTCCCAAAATACAGTCACCATAATTTTCTGAGTTGGTCTCTATGCTCTGCATTAATTGGCCCAATAAATCCCCTTAGAAGCCATTGTTTTGATTGGACCTATTTTTTAAGTAACCCTAATGAGACTAAGCCAAATGTATGACAGAGAATTTGTCTATTGTCATTAACTGATAACAAAGACATATTTAAACTTAAAAAAAAAAAAAACCAAAAAACAAAACTATGCATATACATATCCATCCACATATATTCTAAGATCTCATTGAGACTCATACACTGGATTGGTTTTGTCAGGTCCTTTTAGAATTCTCTTCTCGTTGAGATTTCCTCAGTCCTTTGTTTTTGAAAACAATGCTATTTTTTAATGATGTATAGTGTAACATTCCTCAATGTATGTGTACCTGATGTTTCTTTAAGATTATATTGGGGACATACATTTTTACAGGAATACCTCAAAGGGTATTTCAATACAACAACATACCAGGAGGCTCATGATGAAGATTTACCCTATCATTGGTGATATAACTTTAATCACTTGATTAAATGTATGTTATGGATTGAATTGAATCTCCCAAAATATTTGCTATAAATCCTAAACTCTATGCCTGTTGACAGAGTTGACAAAGGGGTCTCCACCGATCTTGGAATCAATATTCTTCTGGATCTAGGAGGTTCCTAGCATGGCAGCCCTGTATCTACAGGATGTGTACTGCTTCTGGTTCTTCTTATGGGGTCTTACCTTACTTCCCTTGTCTATTTTTATCTTGTAAGATATAAGATGATGCAGGTTACATCCAAGGAAATTCCACTATATCAGACCAGGGATAATCACATCATTGTACAGAAGGAAAGTATTAACTAATTGTTACATTACATAACTGTCAACCCACTGAGAGTGGGGGGGGGTCCAATCAAGTTGACACATCTTTTTTTTTTTAATCTTTTTTTTAACATTTTATTAGGGGCTCATACAACTGTTATCCCAATCCATACACACATCAATTGTGTA
>NW_022103928.1:3002064-3003407 GCF_000313985.2 Echinops telfairi | reverse complement strand
TTCACCACATTTGCTTATTCACCCCCTTTGTCTTCAGCGGTTGCAAGTTGACACATCTTAAGGGAACACAGCTCAATCATAATGTCGCACTCTTTTCCTTGGCCCCCTTGCCACATGTAAAACACATTTACCCCATTGTATCACCCCACAAATCCTAAATTCATTCAAAGTTCAAATGCCATTTTGTGGAAAATTTCTCCTTAACTGTGGGCCTGCATAACCTAGAGTAAAATTTCCCCATTTCCAAAGCAAATATTGAAAGAGACACAAAATACACCATTCCAGGACAAATGGGAGTCATTGGAAGGAAAAAAAGAGCTAATGAGTATCAAGTCATTACCCTTCTGTGGGTGGGCAAATTGGTAGGGCAACCTACCACCGGGAAAGAAAACTAAACCAAAACTCCTTAACAATATTTACATAGAACCCAAAGGAAGAATACATTTAGTATGTTTCTCATTGGATGCTTTTGACTAAGTTTCTATCCAGCACTCGGTGACACAGGTCATGTGCTATCGACAACTGGGACTTTAGACTGTGATTTTGAGTTGCCTAACATCTTCCATAGGCAAAAGCAGAAGATTCATTGGGGAAACTCCACTAAGTGAAATGTCTTTACCTTAAACTCGCCTATAGCAAACTTAAGGACCGATATCCTTCCTTGATCTAAAGGCTGAAATGCCCTACAATGAGAAGACGCAGATGACCACTCTCCCAAAGTGATGCACCTGGGAGTCATGGGACTCTGGTTCAGATCTCTTGTTTTGAGAGTGCCCAAGTCCTGGTTGTATAATGGTTACATATTAGGCTGCGACCCACAAGGTCAGCAGTTTGAAACCACCAGCTTTCTACAGGAGAAAGATGGACCTTTCTACTCCCACGAAGATGCAGTTTCAGAAACCCCCAGGGGCAGTTCTAAGCTGTTCTATAGGGTAGCTATGAGCTTGTTTTCAGTGAGGGCAGTGAGCTTGTTGTTTGGTTTGAATTAATGGTGATGTGGACCTAACATATATTTACTATTTGCTTGTTCTTTTTAACTTTTTTTTATGACATGTATTACTCTGCCAGGCATAGTTCTGCCTTTGCAAATGAGCGTTATTGAAAGTTTTGCCCTATCACCAACCCTCATTTGTTTGTATAAATAGCATCCAGTTACTTCAGATTTTAAACTGTGTTTTTCAACAATTCATGTATTTTGGTCTGAAAAGCTGGGTTATATTTATATACTTTTCTTTTATCAGAAGTGTATTAAATGCTATACTATTGGCTAAATTAATGATATCAATAGGATTTTCATATGCTTTGAGGACGATTTATAATGTTCTCTATCATCTAACGATAAC
>NW_022103928.1:2999308-3001296 GCF_000313985.2 Echinops telfairi | reverse complement strand
TTCTCTATATCCCTACTAGATTATAACCTTCATTAGGGCATAGGCAATGTCTAATAATTTCCTTCCTCGCCTCCAGAAAATGAACTATTTTTTGAATAAAGGGGTGAAGCTTTCTAAAATTTTACTATATAATATTTAGTTAGACTGCTTGACCCATAAAATTTTAATGGTTCTCAACTATTCTGTGGCTAACACACCCCTGGAAATATTGGTGACATATTCAAAGGATCCTGAACTGAAGTCATAGTTTCCACACAGCGTAGGTGTGAACCCTTTTACAATCGGGTTGCCTGCTATTCTCTATTCACATGACAATCATTCTCTTCTTTCTCCTGAGCCAACCTCTTTTGATCTAGTAATGGTGTGATCTTTTTTGGACTGGCTTGATATACTGCTCATTTGATATTATTGTACTCCACTCTACATGATATCACAGATTTCAATCAACTACAGATCTCATTTAACAAATGTCTCTTTAACAGGATAGTTTCTCGGTTGCAGCAGAAATAATGTGGCAAATTAATTGAAATACATAGCACACAAGCGAAGAATTTACCAACAAACTGTTGTGCCATGGTATTATAATGTAAACTATCAAAGTATTTATTGGGAAAAAAATTTAGACATGAAAGTAGCTGATCTAAAGAACACCTTGCAAGCATTAATCCCCCTATATTTTATCCAGCTTTGATGTCTCAGAGTCTGTTTGAGGTGATTTCAGCTACATACAGCTATATACACATTATCATGGAAGGAAATAGCAATTTATTTAAAAAATAAAATTACATACAAAATATAGACCCTGAATCTTGACTTATTATTAAAAAGGCAATTCATTCAATGGATCTTTTCCTTTTTAATGTTCTATTGGGGTTTAGGTGAACATCTACAAAGCCAATTATTCCCCGTACTTCATTGTATACATAGATTGTTTTGTTGCATTGTTTGCAATTTCTTCAATGCAGAACTCTCCCAATTCTACCCTGGGTTTCCCATTTCTGTTTGCCCAACCTTCTGGACCCTTTCTGCCTTCTGAATTTTACTTTTGGGTAAATGCTGTTCCTTGTATATGTTTTTGAATGTTCCGAAGAATGGTCCTCATGGGAATTGTTACTCACTTGACAGCCCTGGCAATTGTTTGGTTGTAAGGTGGTCCTCTGGGAATGGACAATTTCACTGGATATGATTCTTGGTTGGTAATATTTTTCCTTCAAGAATTTTACATATATCATCCCATTGCTTTCTGGCCTGCTTGGTTTCCATTGAGAAATCAGAGCTCAGTCTTATTGGTTCCTGTGTGCATGCCTTATTTAGTTTTTCTCTCCCTGCTCTTAGGAGCTGAGGGGGATGGGGTTGTGGGTTATGTGTTGGGTTGCTAATCACAAGGTTGGCAGTTCAAAACTACCAGCTGCTCCAAGGGAGGAAGATGAAGCATTCTATTCCCATACAGTCTCAGAAACCCACAGGGGCAGTAATACCCTGCTTCATAGGGTCACTGAGGCAGGAGTTTTATTTTTATAAATGTTGGTGAATTTCCTTTGGAATATATCTTGCTTTGAGTTTGTAGAATGGAAACTGTGTCTCTCATGATATTAGAGAAGTTTTCTGACTTCAACAGTGCTTTCAGTTCTTTTGGTGTTTTTTTTAAGTTGGTAACTCTCCCTATTCTGGCATTCAAATAGCACACAGATGATTTCTCTTGATATCGCTCCACATAACTCTCTGGCTTCCTGAGTTTTTCATTTTTCCCTGATTCATTGATTTTCAGCAAATTAGTATTATGGGATTCATCCCTTATTTCACTTACTTTTTCCTCTCAGAAATTTATGTTTACTTCCACGTCCTTCTGTTGAGGTGTCTGTTTCCGCGGTTTGTTACTCTTCTGAATTTCTCGTTGTTGCTTTCATTCTTATTTTTTTTTTCAATTGTAGCAACTTAGGTTGCCTTTTTTTTTTAACATTTTATTAGGGGCTCATACAACTGTTATC
>NW_022103928.1:2996388-2998446 GCF_000313985.2 Echinops telfairi | reverse complement strand
ATCATTCACCACCTATCTCCGTGTTAGTGGGACAATGGTGAGCAAAGAAGCCTTCATTACTGATCGCTATCTACAAGACATCCAAGAGAGGCAGCGGGTGTGGGTGCTGGCCACTGCCTGTTGTTGGGATAGCAATGTGAGGGCATTCTCTGAATTTTCCCATCGGGACTGGGTGTCAGACTGGGAGTGTGGTACCTAGCCAGGAGTACAGGAACATTCTTCCACCACTTGATGGAGGGTAGAAGGAGAAGGGTTCAAGCATGGCAGGAGCATGGTAACACACCCTGCCACTAGACAAGTCAAGTCAGGTATGGGTAGGGGTCAAGTGGACAACAGGAAGATAGGAAAGATAGGATTGCTCCCCTGCTGCTGAGGTTTGAGACAATTAGAGGAGGGGTCAAGATAGCTTGAGGAAATATTGGAATAAGCAGCAGATGTGCAATAATTCTCCCTCACCATTTATGTAATATATTATGAGATGTGTTAGTAGGGGTCATATACTATGGCTGGGAGCATGATAATGTGGATCTAGTGGCTACAATACTGGGGATGTACCCCTACCACTAACTAGGCCAGGCTTAGACAGGGATCCGGGCAAGTGCTGGTAAGTTTGAGAGTTCTTCCCTATCACTGAGTGGATTGGAGAGCCCTTCCCTATCACTCAGTGGATCACTCAGTCCCAGGTTGGGGTGGGTTGGGTGCTGGGGACAAGAGATATTCATCCACTGCTGGGGGGTTTGGGGTAGGGTTCTTCAGGGGTCAGGATGAAGGCTGGGAGAATAGAAATACTCCTTTGGCTCTTGGTGGGTAGGGGTGGTCTAAAGCAGGTTTCAGGCCTGGTGGCTGAGAGTTAGGTTAGGCTGCCAGGGACCAAGAGGATCAAGCAGTGGATAGGCAGCTGAGAACTCGGGAATGGAACAAGGAGGAATCTGAGGGTTTGGTAATACTTGACCAGTCAAGACCAGAGTTGGTATAATACTTGGAATTTGGGAACATTTCCCTGCTCTTTAGTGTGTTGAAATGGGTTTGATTGGATTTCAGAGTGGCAGCTAGGAGCAGCCGCATATCCCGCTCCTGCCCTACCCCCACCACTTAAAGGAAGAGAGTAAGGGTCAAGTGGTGGCTATGATGGTAAGCAGGTCACCCTCTACTTCACTCATCGAGTCACGTTGGACAGGACTCACCAGCTGACACTGTCTGGGTTTCGTATTCCATGTTCACTATGTTGCCACCGAATCTGTCACTGGTTCCTGAACTTCCTGCTCTGTGTGCACTGGGATTCCCTTTCTTCCCCTGCTTCTCTTCCTTAGATACAGTTCATGGACTTCCTAGACCTAGCTCTGGGTGGGTTGGGTGGGGACACTGTGTATTCATATACATTTTTCTCTGTGTCCTGTTGGGAGTCCCATGATGCCTTATCTGAAATTGCTGCTGGCTTTGTGTCTAGATGTACTGCCTTGTAGGGATGACTGACAGAGAGTCTCTACATGTTATTCCTCCTGGTTTGCTCTTTCCAATCAGGTTCTTTGTGCAATTGATGATCAATCCAATTATATGATCCTTTCATTGATGCTCAGCGTACAAGATTGTCATCTGTATCTGTTGCACTTGTATTTTGTGTCTCTGTTGTGAAAGACTGCAAGGTCTAAGTGACTGAGTGGCATTTTAGGTTCTCCTCTCCAATGACTTTTTAAAAGGGGAATGTAAATAGCAAATTTTAGCATCTAGTAATACACGATCTTCCTTTAATAGCCCAAATTAAGTTAAATGGATTTCTTAAATGTATCAATTGGTAGGGCTAATTTTTGTTGATGTTGTCCTTTTAAAGTTTAATACTAAAAATTAATCTAAACAGTCTGCTAGTCCTTCCCTATTTTTCACAGTACTATCCTGATTAAAATTTAAACTCGCTAAAGGCAAGGGTATGAAATTTATATGTTTGGAGCTTTCACGATTGTGAAAAATCACAACATGCCTTGTAGATGTACATCGTTGTTATTTGCAAGCATGTTCTTCTCAGCAATTGCAATTCTTCTGTTTGGAAGCCTCTTTCCAAAC
>NW_022103928.1:2993898-2994810 GCF_000313985.2 Echinops telfairi | reverse complement strand
CATTGATGTTTCCAATAAATGTTTTGAGGTTTCCATGATGAAACTCCATTTGATACCAAACCCTCCGTTACAGAATCATGATAAAAATGAAGAGATAAGTTGTTGTTAGGTTCCAGCAGTTGGTTCTGACCCACAATGACCCTCTGTACAACAGCGGACACTACTTAGTCCTGGATCATCCTCCTAACTGCTATGTTGAGACCATTCCTGCAGCCACTATGAAAAGATATGTCAGTGAGAATTAAGCACATCACACACAGTAAACAACTCAGTCATAGGAACTCATTATTGTGTGCACATCTTTTATACATTATGTTTTATTGTTTTCTCATAGGCTAAACTCAATTAGATTTTTTTCTCTAAAAACCCCACAAACACAAGGTTTTAAATATAACTTCCCAGCATCACTTAGTCTTTACAACTCAAGCTCAGGGCCATCAAGCCGATGCGAACTGGTGGCGAGCACAGAGGACAGGGCAGCACTGGCCGTGTGTTCTGAGACTGCTTCTCTGTATGGGAGCAGAAGGCCCGTCTTTCTAGCTGCTCTCCTGCAGTTAGCAACCCAACACGGAACCATGATGCTGCCGGGCTCCCTGCTCTCCAGAGGAGAGAGCAACGCTACATGTGTGGGTTTCTAACTAGCTCTGTGACATCGATTGTTTCATAAGCCATTTTCTTATCCTAAAAAACAGAGAAACTATTATCAGTTCATGTATAGCAACATAGGTTGTGCTAAATATAAATATTAGCATATAGTTTCAACAAATGTAAAATATTTTAAACTGCCTTTTGACCTTGAACACTCTTATTAGAAGTCCCAAATTGCTGGCCGCTGCATCATTTGGACTTTTTATTTGGTAGTGTATATACAGTATTATAATTAGAACTTGTTTTAGATATATCAATCTATGT